>NC_081231.1:1982248-2092248 GCF_902713425.1 Acipenser ruthenus
ATAATTTAGATCTTTTATTTAACATCACAAAATCAAATAAACTACACAATGCTTTTGCAAGTGTCTACCAGAAGCCATAGTACAGTATTTCATGTTAGATTTCGAAATTATTATTTATTTCTTAGCAGACGCCCTTATCCAGGGCGACTTACAATTGTTACAAGATATCACATTATTTTTACATGCAATTACATTATTTTTTACATACAATTACCCATTTATACAGTTGGGTTTTTTACTGGAGCAATCTAGGGTAAGTACCTTGCTCAAGGGTACAGCAGCAGTGTCCCCCACCTGGGATTGAACCCACGACCCTCCAGTCAAGAGTCCAGAGCCCTAACCACTACTCCACACTGCTGAAATGTCACATTTTTCATTAAGTGTATGGGCAACTACAAAACAGTATGTGATTGAATATGTTAACAAGGTAACATTATTCAGCAGGTTTCATTCAACTTTATGAAGCAAAAGGAGTTCATTCTACAGGGGGATGCGAAACCTCTGCCCATAGCTGTATACCACATGGTCCAATCAAATAACACGAACTACAGAATATCCTACAGAGAAGGGAGTTTACAATAGGCAGCTGTACAAGGACAAAGCCTGCAGTGTACAGCTTAGTGTCCCCAAGGAAACGTCTCATTGCTATGCATTTCTGCAAAAAAAAAGATGAAAAAGCTTCTAAAAAAGACAGCAGAGTCTGTATCCCCAGTCTATACCCTGAACACAGTCACCGTATACTTAGAGTCCTGTAAGCTGAGCTGAGGGTTTTGTCAGATAAGCATTATTAAGGATTCCTTACCATCAGATCGAAACTCAAGACAGCAGCACTGACCATTACTGTTCAATATCCCCACACTGCAGTACAACACTATCGCCTTACAGAGATACCCGTACCGCGCACTGCAGCTTCTCTTTCAGTGTCCTGCAATGCCTCTCATAACGCTGAAGAGAAACCAAATGCAACAGAGAAATCCCAGCTGAAGTCGTCTCGGTTTTAATATTTATTTATTTAGTTGTTTTGCATCCCCCGATAGAATTAAACAATTTTGCTTCATAAAGTCGAATGAAAGCTGCTGAATAACGTTACGTTAACATATTATTATTATTATTATTATTATTTATTTCTTAGCAGACGCCCTTATCCAGGGCGACTTACAATTGTTACAAGATATCACATTATTTTTACATACAATTACCCATTCATACAGTTGGGTTTTAACTGGAGCAATCTAGGTAAAGTACCTTGCTCAAGGGTACAACAGCAGTGTCCCCACCGGGGATTGAACCCACGACCCTCCGGTCAAGAGTCCAAAGCCCTCACCACTACTCCACACTGCTGCCCCATTGAAATACACGCCGCTGTATTACTTTTTTTGCGATATCATTTTGTAATTTCTTTGATTACATGATGTTAAATAAAATATCTAAATTATGTTATTGTATTTTTTAAAAAAAATTATGTCTCAATGCTAAAATTCTAGGTGATGCCAAACACATACAGTATGGGAAGTTTGCTCAGTTTATTATATAGCCCATTCCAGTCCTGATAAAGTCGCCCGTAATTGGGAAATATTAAAACCCCTAGGCTTCAAAATCCCTGTTGTGTGGCTAGCCCCTCACACTGAGAGCGGAATATAATAAACCAAGTGCTGATAAATGTGCCGATAAAGACGGCTGCGAGACGGAGTTAGTGAAACATGACAGCGACAGAGACAGGGAGATATAAACCCGCACTGGGCCCTCTCTTCACTGGGATGGGTCTCCATGGAGACCCGCTTTCCATTCGAGGCGGACCGGTCCTGGTTGAGCTAATCCGTTTCATGAACTGGGAACTGAGGGGGTTCAAGTGACACGGCTATCCGAGGCCAGTCATGCGCAACTCAATATTATATTCAGGTTTGACTGCATTTCAATGTTACCTGTGTGTTTGCAGCTCATTTCACTAGCCCTGGGATTAGTCTGTGTGCTGCTCCAGTACTTTGATCGGACATTAATCTACGCTTGTTGTGGAAAAAAAAGAACTGCTTTTCTTTAAATATCTCAAGCTGTTAATTATAATGTGTTGAAATTAGTGCTGTCAAGCGATTAAAAATCTTGGTTTTAATCGCATATTTCATTGATACAATTACTGCATCCATCTCATTTAAATTTGTTTTATTAATGACGCTTATTACTATTATTATTATTATTATTATTATTATTATTATTATTATTATTATTATTATTATTATTATTATTATTATTTAGTCCAGTATTGTTGTTAAATTGTTTGAACCAACTGCTCAATCACAATGGAGTCTGTTTATTACTGACCTTACTGTATTTACAATTATCAGTTATAAAGGGATGTTTTTCATTGCCATTTTAATAATAATAATAATAATAATAATAATAATAATAATAATAATAATAATAATACTTTAAAATGATCTTTTATTAATAACTTGAAATTGCCTAAATAAAACAAAACATTCACAGAGTAACAGTTATATCCTCCATAATTGTAAATAACATTGTTTAAAATAAATATGGTTATTGAAATAAAACAAAGCTACACAATGTTACTGGGTCTGCAGTCAGTAGTTATCCAATAGCACTGGTTGTAATATCAATCTCAGCTTGATTCATGGCTTTGCAGCGATCCTGAATTTCTAAAAGACAGGTTTCATTTGTTGTTGTGTGTAGCAGAAGAACTACTAGAAAGTGTATTTTGAGAAGTGAAAGCATGTTTAGCACGCAGGTGGTAGAGCAGACTAGATGCCCTTCTGTGATACTGGAACTCACTTTGACAGTAAACAAGTAACCCACTTTCTATCCAATCGTCAGAAAGTTTAAAAAAAACTTCCCATTCACAAGTCCTTCAGTGTGAGTGCTTTGCTGCATAATGCGGTTCCGTGACTAATTGTATATTCAAACGATGACGACACACATTCAGTCCTTGCATGCACTAAAATGGTGCCGCAGGAAATGAATTCTGGTATGCTAAGAGGGACAAGGCAGGAGAAAATTAATGGACACTTATTCCGTCTGCTGGACGTTTTGGATTTAAAGCATTTTTAAGCTTTGGTACTATGCGATTATCAGGCAGCTCTGAGGATCCTCTGATGAAATATTTCTTCCTGGAATCATATAACTTCCTGTGTGAAAAGTCACATGATTGCAGCAAAGGAAGTGGTTTTGTACCAGGAAGGAGTAGCACATTTCTATAGCATTGTTTATGAGGAAAAAAGTAAAAATGTAGTTTTAAACACCAGCAAAAAGGGGGAAATAGTATCACCAGTGCTAATAAGGCAAAGGATTTTATCTTAGATGCCTTTGAACGCTTACAACAGCAAAACAGATGAGTCATTGACAGCTTTTTAAAATGAAAAATAAGAATCGCTTCCAAGATCGGACAATAATCTTGGTTTTAGAAGTTCAAGCCCAGATTTCGCTTGGATTAGAAAGCAAATTCCTTTTTTAAACACAGAGAGCACTGTGGCGGGATGGAATTCGCTTCATCATTCCCTTGGGAAAAAAAATCAATTTCCTCTCTCTCTCTCTCTCTCTCTCTCTCTCTCTCTCTCTCTCTCTCTCTCTCTCTCTCTCTCTCTCTCTCTCCAGCAGAATAGTTTTTCCACTAAACCGAAGATTAATATCAATATTGATATGGTCATATAAGACGATAAAAGGTCATTCGTGTTTTGTGCCTACAGACATATTATTATTATTATTATTATTATTATTATTAGTAGTAGTAGTAGTAGTAGTAGTATATTTTGGCCACATTTCAGAGCAGTACATCTTATTTGGCTCGTGTCGTCTCATGCAGAGTACCAGCTGTCAGATTCTAAAGACACGGACAGAGGCATGATCTGGGGACTGTGTTATTATTCTTTTTAAATAAAACACTATTTATAATATGATTAATATGTGCAGTTAACCCCGTCTCTGACGGTACAAGATTCTTGTGATGAACTTTGGGTGTCTGAATCGCTCAGCTTTCCCTAAGCTTTACCATACCTATCTGTGTTTTACAATGCTTGCCTATGCTTTACCATACCTCTCTGTGCTTCACAATGCTTCCCTATGCTTTACCATACCTCTCTGTGCTTTACAATGCTTGCCTATGCTTTACCACACCTCTCTGTGCTTTACAATGCTTGCCTATGCTTTGCCATGCTTTCACTGTGCTTTATCACACCTTGCTGTGATTTTACTAGGGGACCCTTTTGTAAGCCGGAAGTTCAGAAGCTGCTCTTCAGTTCTATTTGCCATTGACATTACAAAGGAGCTGAACTGTCCCTTGTTTAGTAAATGACCATTTAGTGCCCTGCTGTGAACTGCAAGGCAATTAGCTTCAAATACATGTGATCGATTCTTAGTCATTTACTAGCCTCCTGCTTGTAAAAAAAAAAAAAAAAAAACATACCCATAATCGCTTGTATTTGCTGGAGGTGATGAATTCTGGGGTCTAGATTGAAAGGTAAAGCAGACTTGGGAGTAGATGCTGCATTTCATTATGATTGCATGAAAGCATTCCAGAACCCCCTGCTGTGTTGATAAGAAGCTCATTGCTTTACCTGTGCTGTATCTCACGTTGTCCGTATCGCAGAATAATTTTGTCAGTGTCCTGTGAAATAGAAAAATAGAAACAGAGAGTTTTTTGCTCGGCCAAAATAAAAGGAGTGCAGGAGATCTGGGAACGTGGGCAGGTGTGTGAGAGAGTGACAGCTGCAACACCAATCAAAGCCACTCTCTTCAAAGCAAACAGCCTGTCAATCAAGCTGTGTAAGTCAACAGAGGCAAGGTCTGGCTGGTTAGCAAAGGGCTTGACTGTCTCTATGTGAAGGTAGTGCTGTTTAATGATGGAATGCCACAGCTAAGAAGGGAAGCACAGCGTGAATTCAAAATTCAAACATTGCCGATGGTGGCTACCCAAAGACCAATAGGGGAATCGAACTGATGGAGGCTACAAAGGGGTTCAAATCCCTAACAAGAGGGTCTGAGTGTCTCCCCTTGGATAAGCATGGGTGTGCAGGGAGAGTCATACAGTCAGGGGAGTTTTCTTACTAAATACTCTGGTATCTCTGAATAGATCATTGTCTCCTCTTTAAAAAATATGCTAGATATTTTCGCTGGTCTTTGCTGGGGATTTCCAAAGGGAGCGTCGCATTGGCTCTGGCGTGCCCGGGGTTTAGGGAGGCAAAACCGGCAGGGACTGTTTCTCCTCATCGTGCTACAAGGGACCCTGCTGGCCAGGCGTCCAGTGAGCTCAGAGCGGACACCTGCAGGGCTTGACCTCCAGAGGTTGGTAGCTCGCTAACATCCTCACTCGAGTTCCTGGGTGTAGAAAAGGAAGCTGGTTCGGTCGTGGGATCAGAAGACGCCCGCTGATCCTTCGGTTCTCCTGAGCTGTGTGGGAGAATCGCTGCGGTGAGGGGAAAAATAACTGGGGAATCTAAATTGGGGAGAAAATCAGGGGGAAAATAACTGGGCACTGTTAATGTAAAAAAAATTAAAAAATTAAAAAATAAACAGCTGGATAAGAAACAGGAGGATGGCAGACAGCTGGAGACTCCAGAGTTAAGATTATAATGGGATTACTAGCGATGCTGGTTTTAATGTCAATTTGCTGGTCACTTGTGTGGATTTCATCACCAGCGGGGGGCCCTAAAGCATCCACAGGCCAGGTTCTAACCACAGCGAAGTGAATCCTTCAGGTTTGAGAAAGCACGTCTCATTGCTGCTGCTCCAGGCTCACTTGTATAACTGCCCTACATCGACTCTGCTGAGACACCACCAGCACTGGGCCTCTACCACTCTGCATTGGCACAAGACGCCAGGCCCCGGTTACACAGAGTCACCTCCAGGAGAAAACGATGACTAAGAGGGAGCGCTTAACCCCCCCTGCTGCCCTTCACAGAATCCCCCCGACTGGCTGGCTTCATTCACCTAGATGGTGAATCCAGGACACTTCAATAACCCAGGACACTGCTTCAATAACCCAGGACACTGCTTCAATAGCCCAGGACACTGCTTCAATAACCCAGGACACTGCTTCAATAACCCAGGACACTGCTTCAATTACCCAGGACACTGCTTCAATAACCAAGGACACTGCTTCAATAACCCAGGACACTGCTTCAATAACCAAGGACACTGCTTCAATAACCCAGGACACTGCTTCAATAACCCAGGACACTGCTTCAATAACCCAGGACACTGCTTCAATAACCCAGGACACTGCTTCAATAACCCAGGACACTGCTTCAATAACCCAGGACACTGCTTCAATAACCCAGGACACTGCTTCAATAACCAAGGACACTGCTTCAATAACCCAGGACACTGCTTCAATAACCCAGGACACTGCTTCAATAACCCAGGACACTGCTTCAATTACCCAGGACACTGCTTCAATTACCCAGGACACTGCTTCAATAACCCAGGACACTGCTTCAATAACCCAGGACACTGCTTCAATAACCCAGGACACTGCTTCAATAACCCAGGACACTGCTTCAATAACCCAGGACATTGCTTCAATAACCCAGGACACTGCTTCAATAACCCAGGACACTGCTTCAATAACCCAGGACACTGCTTCAATTACCCAGGACACTGCTTCAATTACCCAGGACACTGCTTCAATTACCCAGGACATTGCTTCAATAACCCAGGACACTGCTTCAATAACCCAGGACACTGCTTCAATAACCCAGGACACTGCTTCAATAACCCAGGACACTGCTTCAATAACCCAGGACACTGCTTCAATAACCCAGGACATTGCTTCAAATTCAGCACAGAGAGAAGAGCAAGAGGGCATGAATAGACGCTGAGTAGAGTTTAGAACAGAAGGTAGGAAGCACTTTGCAACACAGAGAGTTACAAATGCATGGAACAGCCTACCAGGTGAAGCATCTAAAACACTGGGAACATTTAAAAAAAATGCTTTTAAACGAGTGTGCTAACAAGGGACGAGCCTTGACGAACCTTTCTTCTGTTTTTATGTTCCTCGCTGCTGCTGATTGATCTCAGAACTTGTCAAGTCGGGTCTTAACGGGTCTCAGTGACTCTGCCTCAGCGACGTGACCAGGTGACCCATTCCATCCCCTCACCACTCTCTGTGAGATGAAGGGTCTCCTTCCTTCTGTCCTGAGTCGCCACTTAGAGTTCTACTTAATATAATAAAGAAAACTTTTGCAAACCTTTTTGAATCCCCACTCTGATGAATCTATTTTAGTTCCACACAATACAAACCACAACATGATCTCCTCTCCTCAGCTGTGAAGGCATCTACTTATTCGGAGGGGAACAGAGCCCCTAAATGGAATTTAAACCTTCTGCATCAGAAAATCTCTAGTCCTAACTTCAGCCGGGCTGAAATCAATAACAAGCTTGTCACTAACATCCCTCCCCTGCTGCCACTGCTGTAAATTCAAAACTAGAGCTCTCTGTATGAAGGCAGCATGTCCCACTGGTGCCAAAAGTTTTGCATCACCTAGAATTGTAGGATTGAGACAAAAACTGTATTAGATCTTCTATTTAACATCATGTAATCAAAGGAACTAGCGGAATCCATAATAGTCGTACAGTATTTCATGTTAGATTTTGAAATGTCACATTTTTTTCAATCACATTTAGTATACGGAAAACTCCAAAGAGGGTGCGTAATTCAATATGTTAACGTAACGTTATTCGGCAGCTTGCATTTGACTTTATGAAACTAAATGAGTTCATTCTACAGGGTGATGCAAAACTTTTGGCCAGAGCTGAAGAGCAGTGTGTACAGAACAGTAAAGAATAGGAAAAGGCAATTATTGTAAATCTGATCCATCCTACTTAAGACTGGCATTGGGTAGTTGTTTGTATGATGGTGAAGTATATTAAAATGATTTGTAAACCCATAAATATTTGCGAGCTTTTTATTATGTGTTTTTCACATATGAAAAAAGAAACGCAAACATTTTTGGCACAAATATCAAATTTCACTAACAATACATACTTTGATATTGCAGCAGGTCGCCAACATATCTGCAGCAAAATAGGTTTTATGGGTGTGATTCACCAAATATTTTGGTGGCAAATATTTACAGTATGTGGAATAACTCTAAGTGTTCTCAAGACCCCAAGATGGGTACCACTGCACGTGTGGGACAGACTGCTCATTAAAATCATATTGTTAAAAGAGGAGATCTTTATCTATTCAGAGATACCAAGATATTTAGTGAGCAAGTCGTCTGAGTGAAGTTATCCAGCAACTCCCCATCCCCAGCTGTGCTGCTTTCCTAGAAAAAGTGGGGAAGCTATAAAAAATGTCAACAAGATGCTCAGATATATAGTGAAACGTGTTGAATTTAAATCAAGGGAAGTAATGTTAAAACTTTACAATGCATTAGTAAGACCTTATCTAGAATATTCAGTTCTGGTCACCTCGTTACAACAAGGATATTGCTGCTCTAGAAAGAGTGCAAAGAAGAGCGACCAGAATTATTTAAAAGGCATGTCGTATGCAGACAGGGTAAAAGAATTGAATCTATTCAGTCTTGAACAAAGAAGACTACACAGCGATCTGATTCAAGCATTCAAAATTCTTAAAGGTATTGACAATGTCGACCCAGGGGACTTTTTCGACCTGAAAAAAGAAACAAGGACCAGGGGTCACAAATGGAGATTAGACAAAGGGGCATTCAGAACAAAAAATAGGAGGCACTTTTTTACACAGAGAATTGTGGGAGTCTGGAACCAGCTCCCCAGTAATGTTTTTGAAGCTGACACCCTGGGATCCTTCAAGAAGCTGCTTGATAAGATTCTGGGATCAATAAGCTACTAACAACCAAACAAGCAAGATGGGCCGAATGGCCTCCTCTCGTTTGTAAACTTTCTTATGTTCTTATGTTCTTAAAAAGGAGAACATTTCTGGAAACGTCTTGCTCATTAAAATATCTAGCATATTTTTTTAAAGAGGAAACAGTAATCTATTCAGAGATACCAGAGTATTTAGTAAGCAAGGGGTCTGAGGGAGGAAAAATTGGCTTTTAAATCCTCCCTTCAGTTCCGTGAATCATTTCTTTTTTCCATCACTGGTGGCGGTTCTGAACATGTCTATTTATAAATTCAGAGAGACCAATCATTTGAACTAGTTTGCTGCCAATCCTGACTCCGCACTTCATAGGCGAGAGACCATTCAACAGAAATCGAAAAAAGGGATTGATGCATAATGTATATGTTTCAGGGGCTTTACCACATCATGACAAATACACAGGCAGCATTTCAGCATACAGTACTTCATGAAGACAAGCTTTTGTTTTTAGCTGGGAGTTATGAGTCATTGCAGATTTCTATGCAGAGTTATAAGTGGGTCACCCACAGTAAAGTTCAAGCCTTTAGGGTTTAATACCAGTCCTATTTCTGGACTTCAGCATGAATCATTTCACAATGCATAGATACATTACACGGTACACGGGTGTAACACGCAACGTGTGACCATTGTTCTCAATTACAGTCAATTCTTATTTAGACGAACTTGGATTAAACACTTTTCCTGATGCTACACAATTTCGACATGGTCCCGGATAAATCACTTATTGTAAATGACTTCTCATAATACCAATTCATTTAATCCTCCAGGGATGAAAAATGAGAATATCCCTTGATGCATTTCAAGTTGCCATAGTGCTCATGCATCAATTATGTTTCCATGAAGTAAAAAAATCAGTGGAAAAAAAAACAACCTTGCATTATCCTTGCAGACAAAGCGATGGATTTCACCGTACAAGAAAAAGAAAAATGTTGCTGCAGATTGCAACGTTCCGACAAACACTTCTGAAAAACCAGGATGCGATTATACAGGCCTGATTGTGGCCCAGGATTTTTAAAATGCAGGCTTCACAACACAGATTGTGAACGGTACTGGATCCAAAACACAGTGCAGCACCATACAAGAACGAGGAAGAGTTTTGTGCAAGACCCAGCGAAGTTTGAAACGTTACCCAAATGACCATCAGGAAAAGGGTCACTTGTTTTCTCGTTTCTTGTCACAGTCAATCCTGGAGTCGCTCCTATCGTACCCCTTGTGAAAGGCTGCTGTTGTCAAGTGGAAAGCATTTCGATTTGTCATGCAGCCGCTGTGAGATGTGGAGGCAGCATGTATCCCCTGCAGTTAATAAATACAGCAGACCCCGGACAGGATGTACAAAACAACTGATCATCTTTTTGTTCTTTATGAGGAGGAAGACAAAAGGGTGTTTAAAGTCAAGAAAATTGAGCAATGAGGAGAAAGCGATTAAATACATAAGAGAACGAGAGGAGGCTGTTCAGCCCATCAGCGCTCGTCCGGTTCCTAGCAGCTGATTGATCTCAGAACTTTGTCAAGTCGGGTCTTAAAGGATCCCAGTGGTTCTGCCTCAGCAACATGGCTAGGTAACCCATTCCATCCCCTCACCACTCTCTGTGTGAAGAAGCGTCTCCTTGCCTCTGTCCTGAGTCTCCACTTCATTTCCAACTGTGCCCTCTGGTTCTGCACTTAAAGTACTGGGTTTGGGTTAATTATGTCAACTCCTTGGCATGTATAAACCAATAACAAACTAAACAAAATCTTCAAATCCTTCATATCTAATAATGACAAACAAATCACACCCTACTGCACACAAAAGGCTCCACTTAAGACCTGTTGCCATTTTCACAAAGCACTATTAAAAGACTGATATGATTAATGAGATAATGTACAGGCAGCTGTTCACATGAGGCTGTAATTACATCTGCTGAAACTGATAAAGCATAGATATGTGTCACTAAAAAGTGCTTGAAAGAACTGCAGTCTTATGTACAGTTGGGTGGACATTTATTATTTTGTTATATAGCATTTATAATACTGCGAAACATTGGGACATTGGGACATTGTCAACTGGTCTTTTAAAGTCTTTAGTAGTGTAATATTACTTGTGCAGCAGTGTGGCGTAGTGGTTAGGGCTCTGGACTCTTGACCGGAGGGTTGTGGGTTTAATTCCTGGTATGGGACACTGCTGCTGTACCCTTGAGCAAGGTACTTTACCTGAATTGCTCCAGTAAAAACCCAACTGTATAAATGTGCAATTGTATGTAAAAATAATGTGATATCTGTATAATGGGAAATAATGTATAATGTGATATCTTGTAACAATTGTAAGTCGCCCTGGATAAGGGCGTCTGCTAAGAAATAAATAAATAATAATAATAATAATATCCTTATGTAGTGCAGGCTTAGTAAAAGCATAGGAAGGTGTATAAAGCACAGTGCCAGCATGGTTACACACAGGTTAGCACAGAGAGGTGTGGAAATGCATTCCAAAAAATACATGCCCAATGCATACCATGGGAAATATATATATATATATATATATATATATATATATATATATATATATATATATATATATATATATATATATATATATATTAACCTACAGTACAGAAAGCGAGCGGTGTTGCTCAAGTCAAAATGTAGCCTAATGCTAGCGAGAAAAGTAGACGGATATTTAAAAAAAAAAACAAAAAAAAAAAACGTTTACCTTCAGTCAGGAGAAATCAATACATTATTACATAACACAGTTCAGCGCCGGTATGGATACACATATGATTAGCTAATGTATGTGCATTTTAAGAACCGAAGCAATTTCTATTACAAATACAACTCGCGGGTAATACACCTGCTAAGAGACGCGACCCCCACAGACAGCGGTAACCTTCACGCAGCTCGGGCAGTCTCAGCACACAGACCGGCCCCCTGGTTGTATTCTAGGCTGTACAGAATCCATCACGACTGGGATTTGAAATTAATCTTTAATAGTCCTGCGGGAGAAAATTATAACCGCAATATCCGCTCAAATAAAGTCCAGAGACCGCGGCAACAGCAAACACCAATAATAATAATAATAATAATAATAATAATAATAATAATAATAATAATAATAATAATCCTTACCGCTTTATCCTCTGTGCGAATGGGGTTCAGTGCTGTATTTGGTAGTAGTCTTCTACTGCTAGCCTATAGTAATATTGCGGTCTTCGTTGAGAAGGAGCGAATTTATTAATACTAATAATAAATAAATAGATAAATAAAAGACAGAAAGAAAGAAAAGAAAGAAAGGACCAGTCCGGACTGCTACATCGTTCACGGGAAAGCCGCGGTATCTGCCCCAGTGTTGGCTCTCACTGGAAGCCGCGTCGCAGGACCAGCTTTGCTGTCATGGTTTTTCCTCGGTCAGTATGAGGGTCAGTGGAAGCGGCTGGCACGCACAGGGGACAATACCTGTGGTGGTGCTACCTCAGCCTGCACCTGTGCTGTGTTACTCGGACTGGACGCAACTGTCATTCGGAAGCGGCGATGACCAAGTATTGTATTTTGTTTCCCTTCCCTAATTTAAATAGCAACGCGTTTTTATTAAAATGCACGGACTGGCGCCATGTTGCAAACCCCCCAGCTGGCTGCTTTCACAGAGAAGCGGTTCTGATTGTGTATTATTCATGAATTATTCCACCCCCACCCCCTCACCCCCTCTCCCCCTCTCCCCCTCTCCCCCTCTCTTTCTGCTCAAATGCACGGGCCACTGCTGGCAATTCCTTCACGTAATGATGTTACATATACGAGAGAAGCAGTAAGTGACTTGTTCTGTCTACAAATCAATGTTGAAAATATGTTAAACATTTATTAATAATGATAATTTGCTGGGGACACCTACAATTCTGAAAAAAATATATTTTATTTTCTTATTATAAGGGACATTTTTTTCCAAATATAAATGTACCGGTACAATAAACAACAGACGTCAACGTAGCATAAACTCAAAATTAAGGATTGTAACTTAAGCAGGCATACGAGAACTGAAAACAACACACCGTTTTGACATAAAGGACTGAATAAGGACGTTTGATTCTTGACCTTGCTATAAATACTGTTCGTTTGTTGTGTTTGATTTTATTTTATTCGTTTTTATTAGGCTCATTTTCAATTCTCTTGATGTGTGCCCAGATAGATATATCAGTAATAACCACAAAATCAAATCACGTGTACAGTATGTAACAGTAAAAACCTACTTATTATAAATAAAGTTTAACGTAATGAAATATAGTCAGGCGACTCCCTACCCCTTCTCATACCCACCGCAATTCGTGGTGCTGTTTCGACATGGGTAAGTTGCGTACTGTCACTAAATATAGAGTCTGTTACTGTGCTGTCTCTCTGAATTCAACAGGGGTCTATGAGCAGCTTACCGCCATCGTCCGACCACAATCCTACAGCAGCCGACACCTGGTCGCCGATTTCTGGGTGTATAGCTGGGCTGGGAGCTGTCTGTGCGCACGCTGTTCTGTCTTTGCTGCTTGTCTGGGAGAAGCTCATGAAAAGATTCAAATGACAGATCCAGTCTCGACTGTACAGACGCATCAGGTGTGACTGGCTGTAGTTTTAAATATATACCAGTGCACCCCCATTGTGTTGTGCTTTTAGTTTTAAGTATTACAGAAGAGACACCTAAAGATTTTAAATCAATTTCTTACCTCTTATTAGCAATGGCACTATTGTTACCCCATACCCCCACTTCAATATTATAGAGTTGAAGTTACTGAAAAATGTAGTCTGATTACAGTAATGAGTTACTCCCCAACACAGACCAGCATTCTGACCTCACTTGCATGCCAGGTAAATCAGTAGCAGACAGACTCTATGCTATAGACTCAGGAAGATATTCTGAACTGGGCAATTATGTGCTCCAATCCGCTGTGGGCACTGCTGGTAACGCTGTGGTCGGCTAATGGTTTTTGTGGGGGTGATAGACAGGGATTCTAATGGGGTCCCGGTGGGATTTGAGAATAGTGTCTATAAATGGTTAGTGATATGATACTCCTTTATTAGCAATGCCTTGTGTTTTCCAGTCTGTAAGGGATAGAGTTGATTCCGATGCTTTCTCAAGTTGTGGGAGAGTTCTTTTTCCACCTATCCTGTTTCCCTTGATTAAGTGGACAGAGAGAGGCTGTAATTATATGCAAGACAAGAAACTAGAGAAAAAGAAAGTGGGTCAGATCTCAGAACAGATTGGGTCGGGTTCCCCAGGACTGAGGGCTCTTAAATAGACCCAGAGACGGATCTTCAAAAATGAGACACAGTCGAACATTTGTTTTGCTTAATAGACAGCTGCGCACTTTGTACTATTTAAGACCATTCAGCCCATCTAAGCTTGTCTGATTCCCACTGTCCCAAGTCCATTTAATTCCCAGCTGTGTTCTCCGTCCTGGTTTCTGGGCTGCGCTTAAAGTTTTAGTTCGGGTTAACTTTGTCAAGTCCTTTTAATTTTTTATGATGGCTGATGGCAATTAATGACAATTCTGAAGATCAATGAACACACATTAAAACGAGAGATTACAGATAGAGTTTTTTGTAAGACAGTTTTAAGTTTTGATGTTTTGGAAGTGAAAATAAAAGGATACTCAGTTGAAATCTCATACACAACTTGTTCTATGCTTGTTGGTAAGCGATCAACATTGCATTTCTGATGGATAGACAGCTGGACAGATGCAATGGCTGAAAAATGTATAGCCCATTTGTTTTGTTCGGAAATACAGGACAATGTAACCTTTACTGGTCTGGAAACACAACAGGCTTTCATTGTGTTCAATGACAGCTGCAATTTATAAATCAAAGACTAACAAAAGAAATCGCACTGCTTCTGGGGTTCAGCTTCATAATAAATGAATGTTTCACTCCCCACTATCAAGCTCAGCTTGACACTAAAATATAATTAGAGTCCGAAGCAGAAACACACAACGCCATCTAGGAAAAACATATATTTTTTTAAACGTTTATTTACCAAGGAATGGTCTTACATTGTACTGATACAGAATATACTGCTGGTCCATTTTTTATACACAATATCAAATCTGGAGTCTCATAGCGTATCAAACATTACTAAAACAAATCAGCATTATTAAACGTTGCAAAACATGGCTTTAAAACTTGGAAAAGGAGTAGAAAAATTAAAAACAACACCAAATATAGAAAATCAAACCTTATCAATATCAAAATCATGACCACTGTAATCGAACACATAAACAAAAATCAAAATGATTGGCTGACGATCTGTACCCTGTTTAGAATGGGCCTGGTTGCACACTCTGTACCCAATGTCATGAATAGGCCCTTCTTACACAAACTGAGCAAGTGATCATTTCAGTTAGCGATGATCCGAGCGTGCAAATTCTGAAAGTGCGCAGCTTCATAAGCAGACTTCTATCACCCAGATACAGTGTGGAATATCCCTGGCTTCTTGTTACCTCTTTAGGACTGAGCTTTGCATTTAAGACATAGTAGCTGCATTAATGAAGATTATCGATTGCTACAGAAGTACCATATGTGACACTTGATCATAGAATTACTAACTATGACAGGTCCTGTATTGGAATAATTCAATATATATGTATGTATATATATATATATATATATATACACATATATACATATATACACACACACACACACGTGGGGCTGGTCTTAAAAGGTGTACTATCCCATCTTCAGAAAATGTTTAAGTGATCCCATAGCTTAATAACATGGTTTCATTTATTAAGGAAGACTAAGCTATTATTATTATTATTATTATTATTATTATTATTATTATGCTACCGTTTTTCCTCTGATTTTCACCCAACATTTGCCCCAACTTAAGCATCTGAAAATATTGATTTACACCTAGCACACCCGACTTTACATTCAGAAATTATAATTTCTATTAAAGGTTATTATTTGCTTTCAGGGTTTATGATGAAATCTCCTGAAGTAGTTAATTATCTCATTTTATCAGAAGAACCTGGAGTGGAATATTGGCTCTCCAGGATCGGGATTGGCCAGCCCTGTTATACACTTTGCCTTAAGCTGAAAATGCAGTTTAATATCCCTGTTGAACATGCAATACGAGAGTAAATGCGAGCAAAAGGAAATATGAGACGGCTGTGATAAGCGTGGTTATAGTATAATTTCTCGACCTTACCAATTTAAAAATCCATGCTTTATTACAGCACCGTGGAAAAACAAAGCCCATTATCATTTGATTAAGTTATGTTGTATTAGTATCTCCTCCACAGTATAATGCAAACCTCTTGAAGTCTCATATTTTCCACACCAAGAAATTATTAGACATCACTGTTCGTGAGGCTAGAACACACTATATTGAGCCTTTAGCTGCTCAGTTTAAACCCAGCTGAAATGAATGGCATGCTGATAAATGGTTTGATAGCAGTTAAAACCTCCACCTTGTCTTGTTCATACATCCCTTGAGAAGGTTTCTCCCATCCCGTTACTGGTTCCCTACACCTGCTCCATTCACAAGCCAATTCAAGCCCTTGGAAAGGCCGACACACCCCTATCAGTAATGGTACACTCCACACCTTGAGGGAGCAGCACAGGGATGGAGTGCACCATTCCTTATGGGGAAGGGGGGGGGGGTTGCTTTAAATCTTGAATAAATGGACTCTCAACACTGAAAGAGTAGCAATATTTTAAACTGGAAAAATCATTTCAAAAAGGTTACATCCTGGTTTTACCAGGTTGTATAGCACCCTGCAATGAGGAGTACTGATTCTAGCAGTGTTCTCTCAACATTCAATGGAGGGGTGGGATTACACAGTAATGGGTACAACCCTGAAAGAAAATGCAGCCCTAGTCATCACAGTAATTTAAGTCCAGTTACAAGCTAAAGACATGCAAAATGCTATACGTTTTCATGTTTAAAAAACAGCTTGATCTGGGTGTGTAATATATTGCCTATTCGTATGGTCTACATTCACTTCAGTCATCAATCACATCCTGGTGAACCCTGTGGTCTCAGTAGAGCTTTCAGAATGATCTGGAACTCTAGGGTGTAACCGATAACCTGCCCCCCTGCAACACTCTGCCCCCTAGTGAATGGAAGAAATAGCGCATTTGTTCCAAGTGGTATTTCATACTGATTTATTTCTTCTATCCACTAGGGGGCAGAGTGTTGCAGGGGGGAAAGGTTAATGGTTACACCCTGGTGTACCACATGTATTGGCAACAAAAAGAATACACCAAATGACTAAATTGAGACATGCGTCTTCTTGGTGTCTTATAGCTTTGACTCAAGAGATGTTTTATACATCGTAAGATCCCTTTGACGGGAGAAATAACAGACACAGCACTGAGGAAGGCAAACTCTGCTTGAGTATTTTTTTTTTATGATTGATGTGCAGTTGATGGTTGAGGTTTATGAACACAGCCCTGGGAACTTTTCCGAAAGGCACACCATCCATCCTGGAGCAGGTTTGGGGTCCTGAGTTCTTGCGTCGAGGTGAGGATTAGTACCAAAACACAAAGAAAAAACAGCCCGACATTCCCCTGTCTGATCAGTTAAAATCACCACTCCAGGTTTGATCATTAAAATATATTTAAACCCCTGAAGGTACACAAGGAATTGAGCGCTTGTTGTTCAAACGGTTTCTTCTTAAAATACATTGCAGAGTGACTCAAGGATCACCAGATCCAGCCTGTCGGTACATTTTAAACTCTGTTTCATGAAGAAATAAGGAAGTTACCAACATCTTTATTTGCGGGACACATATGTACCTTAAAGAGTTAAAAAAAATAAAAAATAAAGTCCGATTTAGATTTCCCAGACAATACTGACAGTCTGTTTATAGTTCAAGGGATTATATATATATATGCTTGTCTGAAGAATCCTAAATGCCTTCTTTATTCCATTCTAATCATGTGACAATGTGATGTTACAGCTTTGCCTGCCCTCACCTACTCTGCATTTATATAAGGACATAAGTAAATGTACGAACGAGTGGAGGCCATTCGGCCCATCTAAGCTCATCCTGTTCCTAGTTGCTGATTGATCTCAGAACTTTGTCAAGACGGGTCTTAAAGGATCCCAGTGATTCTGCCTCAACAACACGACTGGGCAGCCCCTTGTCATGTTGTTGTCAGAGGGGAGCATCAAAAAGCAACAGAGTACTGATGGCACCGTGGGGTAAAGAGGATTAATGACCACACTGCCTTAAAACAAAAGGATGGCCTAATAACAAATTATTATCTGGGTAACATATTTGTAACTTAATTTCCCCCACATTAATTTATACATCCCCAGTTCTTCTAGCCTTACTGTCTGCAGGAGAAAAGCAGGCGCCACGTGTAAAAACAACTGACATGATTCCTTCAATTATATTAGAACAATTAGTGAAGAGTTTCGTAAATATATTACAGTCTGTATTAACTAGGGAAACCGGTCTGGTTGAATTAAAAAAAACCTGGACTGGGTTCCCAACCAATCAGAAAGGGGGGAGGGGGCTGGGCTGTGTATGAGAGGTGGGTGGGGTCGAAGGTCGCGGGAGGCTTTACCGCACGGTCACGCCCAGTTTCTCCAGGATTTTCACGCCCTTCTCCTGGTATTCCTGCCGCGTCATCCAGAAGGACTCTTTATCCTTCATGATGTCGGCGAGCACCGCCCCCCCCAGGAACACCATGTGCTTCCGTCGTGGGGGGTCCTCGATGCGGATTTTAAATTTCTGTCGGGGGAACACAGACAAAAACGACAAGCTCTTTCAATCAAGGGTTTAGACAAAGAGGAGGAGATGCGATACCTCTTATTGGAGTAACTAAACAAAAATTAATCACAAGCTTTCAAGACCTCAAAAGGTCTCTTCAGGGCGTAAAACCTTCAGAAATGGAAGCCCTATTTTAAAATAACACTACAGTAGGTTAAAGAAAGTTATCAATTGACGTGCCTTGCTTTCCAGGAAGTTACTGTCACCCCAGCAGTGTGTTCAGGGTGATGTTACTGGTTCACAGCATGCCAGTCAGTAGGAGAAGCAGCCGATTGGTTATTGGCAAGCCAGCGAAGGGGCGGGGACAATTTCACCCTCCATGTGACATGTGACTACTTGGAACTGTCTTCCAATACAATTCCAGATCACCAGTCCAGATTAAAACCCTCTAGTATATAGTGAATGCAAGTAAGATTTCTGATACCCGAGCCCCTAGGGTGTGTGTGGTCACGGGCGTGTTGCTATGGAGACGGTACTCACAGACAGCTTGTCCACGTCTCCCTTGAGCACCCTCTCCAGGTAGAGCTGCTTCATCTCCCGCTCCAGCCGGGACGGCAGCCCTGGGTACATGGTGGAGCCTCCAGACAGGACGATGTGCTTGTAGAACTCCGACCTGCAGGGGGCGACACAGACTGCACTCAACAAACTGCAGCTTACCAATCACCAGGACAGAGAAATGGGCTTTTAGGTGCACTATTAACCTGGACTGGGTTCCTAACCAATCAGAAAGAGGGGGGTGTCTGAGGTGGGCGGGGTCAAAGGAGGCTTGATAATTACAACAATTCTTATTTCATAGCGCCTTTCATCACAAGGATCCCAAGCGTTTCACACACGCACGAGAACAATTAAACTATTAAAACAGAAACGGTCGGATATAGAATTTGATAAAAACAGGCATTTATAAAAAATAAAAAAAAGATTAAAAAAATGTGGGTTTAATTATAAAATTAGAAAAACTAAAAGATAAAAAGCTAGTTTGTAGAAAACAGAAATAAAAAAAATAATTTTTATAAAATTGGAATAAAAATATTAATAAAAAAATAAGGAGGTAATAAGAGGCAATGCAAAGGGTATTGAAAGACTACACCAAGGTTTCCCAATCCTGGTCCTGGGGACCCCCTGTGTCTGCTGGTTTTCATTCCAACTGAATTCTCAATTAATTAAACCCTTAATTGAACTGATAATTTGCTTAATTAGACGTTTTTACTTGTTTTCAGCTCTTAAAAAGGCATGAGAACCACTGGACTAGAGAGCTCACAGAACACTCAGGCTGGCCTCTCCGCTGCCCCCTGCTGGTTACCTGGTGTCGATGTCGGCAGCCTGGATGGTGTTGAAGAGCAGCTCGGCCACGCCCACCCCCTCCACGTTGATGAGGTGCGGCTGGAACAGAGCCTCGGGGGCCTCGAAGCGCTCGCCCCCCACCTTGATCACACGCCCGTCCGGGAGCTTCAAACACAGCAACACAACATGATGTCACAATCCTACCGGACAAAAGTGCACCTCTCAGAACAATATAGTCAATGCAAGCACATGGTGTGGGCGGGGGCAGGCTGAATATGACATGAGCTTCAAATTAGATTCTCTTCATTTTTTCCAGCCTTTATTATGCTTATTATTAATGAGTCATTTAGCAGACGCTTTTATCCAAAGCGACTTACAGAGACTAGGGGGGGTGAACTATGCATCATCAACAATTGCTGCTGCTGCTGCAGAGTCACTTCCAATAGGAGCTTGTTTGTTTTACGTCTCATCGGAGCACAAGGAAGTGAAGTGACTTACTCAGGGTCACACGCAGTGAGTCAGTGGCTGAGCCAGGATTTGAACCTGGGTCCTCCTGGTAGCAAGCCTTTTTTCTTTAACCACTCTACCACCAAGCCTACCTATGTTAGTAAGCGCCATAGCCATCTAGTGCAGACTCTGTGCTGCCAGCAAAAACAAAAGAAAACTTGATCCACGGGTGGTGTCCACTAGATGGCGCTGGCACTTGGTGGAATTACGTACTGATTTATACATGTTAACTACCGTCTCATTTTCATAATGTTAAAGTGTAATATGAACAGCGCCGTGCCATTTGTAGAAGTAAGCAGGTTTTTAACCTTGATGTAAAGTGGGTGTGTTTTGGAAGGCGAGGGGACACATTGAAAGGCACTGACCGTGAAGGACTCCACCAGCACTGTGGTCTCCTGGGACAGTTTCTGCTCCTGCTCGATGTTGTATCCCACGTAGCACAGCTTCTCCTTTATCATGCGCACCGTCTCAAAATCCGCGGAGTGGTTGAAGGCATAGCCACGGAGGAGCAGCAGCTATGGGGGGGGGAGTACAGGTTAGAGAGGCTGGGAGGAGTACGGGTTAGAGCAACTGGGAGAGGAGTACAGGTTAGAGCAGCTGGGAGAGGAGTACGGGGTAGAGCAGCTGGGAGAGGAGTACGGGGTAGAGCAGCTGGGAGAGGAGTACGGGGTAGAGCAGCTGGGAGAGGAGTACGGGGTAGAGCAGCTGGGAGAGGAGTACGGGGTAGAGCAGCTGGGAGAGGAGTACGGGTCAGAGCAGCTGGGAGAGGAGTACGGGGTAGAGCAGCTGGGAGAGGAGTACGGGGTAGAGCGGCTGGGACAGGAGTACGGGGTAGAGCGGCTGGGACAGGAGTACGGGTCAGAGCAGCTGGGAGAGGAGTACGGGTCAGAGCAGCTGGGAGAGGAGTACGGGTCAGAGCGGCTGGGACAGGAGTACGGGTCAGAGCGGCTGGGACAGGAGTACGGGTCAGAGCGGCTGGGACAGGAGTACGGGGTAGAGCGGCTGGGACAGGAGTACGGGGTAGAGCGGCTGGGACAGGAGTACGGGGTAGAGCGGCTGGGACAGGAGTACGGGGTAGAGCGGCTGGGACAGGAGTACGGGGTAGAGCGGCTGGGACAGGAGTACGGGGTAGAGCAGGGCACTCATAGCAGTAACAAGTTAATTCCCAACACTGGTCATGTGTAGGGCGTATCTTATAATAACAGAAATAATTTCAGACAGAGCAAAGACAGAAAACATCTCTCTAACAATCACACACTCACTACACACAAACCATTGACAATGGGAGGCTGAGACAGACAGACAGACAGACAGACACCTTGATGAGATAGCGGGTGATGTCTCGGCCGGCGATGTCCAGTCTCCTGGTCAAGTGGGGCAGAGCGAAGCCTTCGTAGACCGGACAGATGTGGGTCACCCCATCCCCTGAGTCCACTACCACCCCCGTCAGCAAACCTGCCAGCATTGCAGTCAGGGTTGTTAGTATCAAGTTTTGATATGAACATAGTGAGAATGCTTGTAATCAAATCACAATCTGAATGTCCATCACTTTTTTAGAATTACTGCATTTGTGTATGATTAGGTGTGTAGAGTATTTAAATTGATATGGAGAGCACTGGGAAGAATGATTGGCCTACACTGTACACTGCAATGTCAACACCTATACCTGCATCTTTTAAATGTTTAGGTGTTTTTAAACTCTAAACTAATTGCAATGTAGCACCTCATAGCACTATTTTGTTCGTTACAGCTATAGCCAAAAGTTTTGCATCACCTAGAATTTTAGGATTGAGACATCATAATAAAAAACTAAAACTATACAAACATAATTCAGATATTTTATTTAACATCATGTAATCAAAGAAGCTACAAAAATGATATTGCAAAAGTCTACCGGAAGCCATAACAATAGTACAGTAAGTATTTCATGTTAAATTATGAAAGGACACATTTTTCAATTTGACAGCTTTTCGTTAAGCATATGGGAAAACTACAAAGAGGTGTGCAATTCAATATGTTAAGGTAACATTATTCAGCAGGTTTCATTCGACTTTATGAAGCCAAATGAGTTCGTTCTACAGGGTGATGCACACGTTTCAGCTACCCTCCTGTGCTGCTGTAATGAAGCCCTGATGCAAGCTTACCTTGTGCATACAGAGTGAGCACTGCCTGGATCGCAATGTAGACTCCATCAAACTGGTACGTCTCAAACATCACCTGCAACAGGAGAAGCCACCAGTGACATTAACCACGGCTATAAGGAATACAGTGAAGACATCCTGAACACAGACTCTTTACTAACCCTGTAACTGACTGCGTTCTGTGTTACGAGGAACCTGCATTCATTGGTCGAATTGTAAGAACATCAGAAAGTTTACAAACGAGAGGAGGCCATTCGGCCCATCTTGCTCGTTTGGTTGTTAGTAGCTTACTGATCCCAGAATCTCATCAAGCAGCTTCTTGAAGGATCCAATTAAGCACCACATGTCAATATCATTGTGGAAATTGAAATAAACTGCAGAGATATGAATAAAAATCGACTTTTGTATTGAAAATGTGTCACGCAAAAAAATTCAATGTTCAGCTCTGGTCAAAAGTTGCGCATCACTCTATAGAATTAATTGATTTGGCTTCATAATGTCGAATGAAACCTGCTGAATAATGTGACGTTAACATATTGAATTACACACCGCTTT
The DNA here is from genome assembly GCF_902713425.1 of Acipenser ruthenus. Classification (NCBI taxonomy): domain Eukaryota; kingdom Metazoa; phylum Chordata; class Actinopteri; order Acipenseriformes; family Acipenseridae; genus Acipenser; species Acipenser ruthenus. The sequence continues at coordinate 2,005,315 of NC_081231.1, forward strand.
GGATTTTTCCACACTGAAAAATTGAAAAATGTGACATTTCAAAATCTAACATGAAATACTGTACTACTATTATGGCTTCCAGTAGACTTTTGCAATATAATTTTGTAGTTTATTTGATTACAAGATGTTAAATATATAATATATATATATATAAATAATTTAACATCTTGTAATCAAATAAACTACAAAATTATATTGCAAAAGTCTACCGGAATTCCCCTTTAAGTCTTCATCCTAAAATTCTAGTTGATGCAAAACTTTTGGCCATAGCTGTACATTTACAGCCCAAAACCACAATATTGTTTTTCTTGCATAGCAAACCATTTTAAAACACAAAAACGAAAGAAATGTATTTTTATTTCACAATTCAGAAAATACTCAAATTCTTTGCAAAAAAAAAAAAGACAAACGGTTTTCAGAAACAGAAAGAAGTCATCAGCTATACCCCAATCTGGTCTGGTGTGTCGACTCGAGATTATTAACCCATCAACTGGACCCCTTTAAAAGTGACTAATAAGAAGAATATATACAGGGAGCTGTGTGTCTGGTAAGCTCTCCAAAGGGAGAGATGGTTTAACGGCTGGTAAGATCTCCAAAGGGAGAGATGGTTTGAAGCCCACCTCGATGATCTTCTCACGGTTCTTGATGGGGTTCATGGGCGGTTCAGTGAGCAGGACCTTGCAGTTTCGAGGCTCGATGTTCAGCTTCTCTGCCGAGAAGGTGTAGTCCCACAGGTGCTTCATATCTTCCCAGCTCCGCACGATCCCATTCTCCATGGGATAGTTCACCTCCAGCATGGAGCGCAGCTCACTGGCCTCGTCCCCCACCATCAGATCCTGAGGACAAGGGAGGGGAGAGGAGAGGGGAGGAGGGGTTTGGAAGAGTGGATCGGCAAAGTTGAGAGTAGGGTAGGAGAGGGGGAACAGGGTGAGAAGATGACAGGAAGGAAGGGGAGGAGGGGGAGAAGATGGAGGAGAGAGGAAGAGAGAGCAGGAGAGGGAAGAAGAGAATGGAAAGAGGAGAGGTTGGGTGAAAGAGGGAGAAGAAAATGGAACAAAAAGAGGAGTGGGAGAGGGGAAGAGGGGTAGATGGGGAGAGAAATGGGAGTGAGGGAGGAGAGGAGAGGAGAGGGGGAAGGTTGCGAGTACAGAGTTAGTTTCAGTCACAGTGGAGATTAAGGAAGACTGGACACACTTTGAGGGTCATAGTGCATCTCTACTGCAAGCACTGATACTCTGGGAGAGATCAATGAGAATCAGAACCAGAGAGGAGAGAGGAAAGCAGGCAGGAGGGAGGAAACACACAGAGAGACACACAGACACACACACACACAGACATAAACACACAGAGATCGGTCGAGAGACAGAAAGAGAGAAGAGGGAGAGGAGAAATGGGAGGGTGCGAAGTCAGAGAGACTTACCAGGAGCGATATTCTTGTAATGGAGTTAGAGAGAGAGAGAGAGAGAGAGAGAGAGAGAGAGAGTGAGAGAGAGATCGCCAGTCAGGCTGTGCAAGAAGCAGCAAAGCTAGTGGGAGACTGTAGCGCAATGCAGCAGCCACTCAAAGAGTTCCACACCCCATTGTGCTTAAACATGAATACATCGTGATCCACACCATGAACCCAGTGTGTGAAACTCAATCTCATCTCATTCCCAGTATCAAACCGGGGCAGGCTACAATCCACTCTGTATGATATTTTGTTGCATGATTGCTATTTATAAAATGAACCTCCAACATTTCCCTGGCAGTAGAATATATTCCCAGCCCTCACAATCTGCCTACATCGTTCTGCAGTAGGAGATTTAAAACCCACCCACGCATCCTTCACATTGCACACTCATTCAGGAACTTCATATAGAGTTAGAGTTTCACCAAGAGGAGTCATTCCCCTCCCATCCAAGCTCGTCCGGTTCCGAGCAGCTGATTGATATCAGAACTTTGTCAAGTCGGGTCTTAAAGGATCCTAGTGATTCTGTCTCAACAACATGACTAGGTAACCCATTCCATCCCCTCACCACTCTCTGTGTGAAGAAGTGTCTCCTTCCCTCTGTCCTAAGTCTGTCTCCACTTAATTTCCAACAGTGTCCTCTGGTCCTGGTTTCTGTGCTGTGCTTAAAAGTATTGATTTGGGTTTGTCAACTCCTTTTAAGATTATAAAGACCCCCCCCCCCCCAATTATTCTTTGCTCCAGGCTAACCCGAGTCAGTTCTTGCAGCCTACCTTGATCTCGATGTTGCCCACTTTGGCGGTGGATCGGATGATGGGTCGGCCCACCAGAGCCGGGAAGATGTGTTCTGGGAAATTGGAGCCGGCGAAACCGCACTTCACAAACTGGGGAGAGAGAGAGGGGGACAGATCACAGCCTTTCTCTTTACACATTAAAAGGGACTGCAGCTGACAAAATAATTCCACAAACCAGTTTTGCAAGTCTTGTAATAGAGGTCCGAAATGTGCAGTTTTGAAAGAAACTCAAGTTATAGCAAACGTTCATTTTCATTTCGAAACATGAGATCTGGTACTAAATTCTCAGTTTCCATGCCTTGTTCACAGGAAAATCGTTTACAGGAGGTCATTTCATCTCAGCAGTGTCTTCTGGGCAATGTCACTGGCTGAAAGCATGTCAGTCAACAGAGGAAGCAGCAGCCGGTTGGTTGTTGACAGGAAAGATTAAAAGAGGCGGGGATAATGCCACTCTCCAGGTTGATCATGCAAGTGCAACACTAACTGAAAGCATGTCTTGCAAACAGAGATTTCTTTAAGCATGCGTAGTACCAGAGCTCACGTCTGAGACCTACACAATCATTAGATTGAAGTGCACGACATATACATGCGTTTTACGGATTAAATAATTATTTGCTAAGCTGGCCAACTATTCCAACGACACCTGCTTCTGAAAAGACTCCTCGGTGTGACTGTGTGGAAGTGAGGTGTTGCTATTCTTCGCCTATGGCTCCTCTTCTTATGTGTGCTGCAGTTAAAAAAAATCTCAAAGCTTGCGTTTTCTAGGTCATTTGACTTCAGCAGTATCATCAAGGCTGAAGCATGACACTGGCTGCAAAACATGTCAATCATTAGTGGAATCAGCTGGTTGGTTAATGACAGGAAAAAAAGAGCGTTGAAGGGGTGGGGACTATTTCACTCTCCAGACGATCTAGGAAGTCCACTACCTGAAAGTATAGCATGAACATATTTTTAACCTAACGTAGTGCCAGATATTTTTTTATGAGAATCCACGTTTGCTGTAACGCGTGTTTCTTTCAAAACTGCACATTTGAAACCTATATAAATGATGATGTCAGCTACAATTGCTGTAATGCTAACTCGCTGCGTCACTCGAGAATCCCAACGCTGCATAACTCTAGTGTGTTGACATATAACTGCTCTCCGTGTTGTTTTTGATGCAGGTATAGCCAATGTAATCTGGCTCAGAAGTTGTCTAAACACCTCTGGAATTCAAAACCTGAGGCTACAGAATTTGTGTGCACAGACACAGACTGTCTGGAAACTGCATCCAAATGCAACAGATCTGCCTTAGCTGAAGAACTCCCCCGGTAACATGAAGAGATTCATTACTCCAGTTTGTGTGCAGTTTCCTGTTATTAAATTGCTCCAGATTACATTTTGTTCAGTTTATTTGTTTAATTTATTTTTTATTTAGTGTGCCCAATTATTTCCCCCCCGCCCCTCCCTGATTTTCTCCCCAATTTAGAACGTCCAATTATTATCCGATCCCACAACTGAGCCAGCTTCTCTACACCCAGGAACTCGAGAGCGGATTTCAGAGAGCCATCGGCCTTTGGCCAGCCCTGCAGGTGTCCGCTCTGTAACGCAGTGAGGAGAAACGGTCCCTGCTGGTTTTGCCGACTTTGCACAGCCAGGTCACGAACCTGCGCTCCCCTGACTGTATGACCCACCCTGCACACCACACGGCCGTGCCTTCACCAGGGGAGCCACTCAGGGACCCCATTCAGTTTATTTCTACTGATAAGACATTTGCAATAGTTCTGACTAGAGCAGCTGAATATTGAGTTTTGAAAAGCTCTTTATGCAAGTTGCCAGCACTTCCCATTTCTCTGACACTTCCTCATTCTGGTCGGTGAGTTTCCACGGCAACCAACAGTGCTCCTTTCTGACCCTTCATTGAGCGGAGGTTTGTTGGAGGCTGGGTAACTACGCACTGGAACCTGAACACAGCCCCGTCATTCTGTCCAAAGGCTTTTAAAAGCACTTCTCCTTGTGAAATAAAAACGAGAAGTCGCAAAATCATAAAGTCCCTAGTCACTTCCTGTTGTGAGCTTACTGAGGTGACCAATGTGCCCTTGTATGGATGCAGAGCTAGTCTGTACACAGGCACGTCCAAACCGATGCAGTTATAACTTATCTTCCACTATGGAGCAGCGGTAGTTAGTTTCACTTCAAGCTAGAAGGATAATGCTAGCTTGCATGTCAGTGACATCCATCCACCGCAAAGTGCTGAACACACGCGCGGAACAATTAAAACCCGTCTAATACAAAGTGTGATGAAACAGAAATTAAAAGTCTTCAGACAAACATTTAATAAAATTGGAATTTTAAAAAAAATGTAATTGTAAAATTAGAAAAAAAAACGAAGATAAAAAGGCAGTTTGTAAAGAAAGAACAATTAAAAACAGTATTAAATTCACACATTTATTGATGCGTGTACAATTTAGCCTCCTTATACAATAACTTTGGTCATAATAATAATAATAATAATAATAATAATAATAATAATAATAATAAACACGACCAGACAGACGGTTAACTTCTGGAAATTTTATAAACAGCGCACTTTAGACTTTGTATCAATTATATACTGGGCAGACTGCATAAAAACCACAGCCACGATTTACAGCAGCAGATTTAGCACTGCAGAAAACCTGTGAATTTCACAGTAAAGAAGTTATTTTCATGGATTAGCTTGTCCCAGCACGACCAGCTCTGAGCAGCATACCGCACACCATTGCTAGGGGGTTCCCATAGGCTGTACAGTTGTATATTACTTTATTATTATTATAATTACTGTTTCTTTTAATGATTAACTTGCAGTAAATGGTTTCTTATTGAATCCCACGGCCCGTTGTGTGGAAAAAAAAACAACTTCTCGTTTTTTTTCACTCAAAATACTTTACAATCAAACAATGTCAATACATACTAATTCGTTTTTTATGTGTTATTATTAAAACACAAATTTTCATGCAGTATCAATTAATTTAGTCACAGCCACTACTCATCAAGCTTCATGAACTTGACTGGCACTTCAAATAAATGAATAGTCACATAAATAACATTGCAGAACAATGAATGCACCTTGTTAAGAAACACATCAGTAACCCACACTGCACTGTCCTGTCCCGTTTGCATTGCTCAGCAGTGCCGACCCAGCCCCATCCGTTTGCACAATTCATACCCGTGTGAATTAAAAACACACTCACCCCGGTCCCATTATCACACACGACCACACGCCTGCCCTGACTGTCCATAGCCCGCAGCGCTGCGTACTCACGAATTCCTTCTGAATTGTATAAAAATATAGATTCTTTATTTGTTTTTTTTCCCTCTTACTTTCTCCACCCACTCCCTTCAGATTTTTTTTAGCCAGTTTTCAATCTCCTGCCAAAAGGCGGAAACGGATTTTATACTCGCAGGCAGGGAACGTAATATCCTGCTTTGCTACCGAGTTGTTTTTCTGTGGGAGGAATTTGGTGGAAAACTGTTTGCATTAGCCGAACAGCGACGGAAATACATTAATGCATTTTGCACAGTGCGGCTATTGAGCGAGGCATTGATTTAAAATGTAGCAATGGCACCGAGATTGTATTTTCTATTAAACTACTTTGAATACAGTATTTGTGTTTAACAAAGGTTCAAAACACAAGCATGTTATTATGAAAGTACGGTTGAGCAGCTATAAAACGCGAGGGAATGGGAATGGACATTTGTTTGAAATAAAGCCTTGCATCTTCTTTGAAAAGGGTCTGCAAATTCTAGAGTACAACCAACATCGTTCTAGACTCTAGAACTGTACTGGGAGCGCGCTTTCTTGTCTACCAAACTTCTAAAAACTCCGAAGTTGAAATCCATTCTGCCTTAACAAAAAAACGTGTCCCGAAATGATCGTTTCATGCAACAGTACAGTTTTTAATAAAGCACTTGATTTCACAGTCAAGGTCCAGTCAAAAAGGGTTTCTTTCACAGACTGGTTCCCTGCATGACTTTTTCATGCAAAATTTTCAAAATTAAAAGGACTGCTATTCTGACCCCATGCTGGTAATCTCTCCCTGTATCTGAGAAACCAGCTGCTTTACAGTCACGAATTTGAAACTATTGCATAAAACAAACATAAGAAGGATTATGACAGCGAGAAAACGATTCAGCCCATCTAAGCTCATCAGGATCCTAATGCAGTAGCCGATTGATCTCAGAACTTTGTCAAGTCCGGTTTTAAAGGATCCAAGTGATTCTAGCAAATAATACAACGTTCAGGTGTTCATTTGAATTGCGTTTACTGGAAATGAATCCGTTAAGCTTGGTGTAGCTGCAGGTTGTGCCTTCTGGAAAATACACTAAGAAAAAACAGCGGAGAATTCAATCAGTTTTATTGCAAGTGTCAAACTGGTCTTCACAGTGAGATTAGTTACATCATGGCAATTGATTAGTTTGTAATCAGACAGAGATGGTGGAAGTGACTTGCAGCAGACTCTGTAAACTATCCGAATGCTCAGTCTGAGAACTGGGACCGATTAGGGATTCTGTCATGTTTTTTTAAACAGGATGTTGGGATGGTTACTTCTCCATTTTCCAGTGCATTGCATTATCGAGACTGATTTGACAGTGTGTGTGTGAGGGATTTAAGATGGAACACAAAAGAAAGACCCAAACCTCTCGTTGTAGTACTATAAATTAGACCTCCTCCAGTCTGAAAATGTTTAAACTAATAAAATATCCTCCCACATTAACAGTTTTTTATAAATGCACACACCAAAAGAGATTTTGTTAAGTTGTTTGTTTTCAATCGCATGTCAAATAGTTACTGAGATCACTGCGAACCGCTACCTGTTTGTGCAGAAGCACCTGTTGTATGTAGTTGACTACCAGCTGGTTTCACAAAGACAGATTAGCACTAGTCTTGAAATTCTTTACCTAAAGTAACATCAGGCAATCCAAGATTAGTGCTAATCGGGGTCTGTGAAACCAGCCTGAAAACAAGACATACAGGAGAGTTAACAACTCTCAGGCTTTTGTCCTTAACTTAAAAAAGAGGCTCTTTGTCCCTGATCTTAAATCAAGGGAAACAAAATATGAAACCCACTGGTCTGATCATGAAACAACAAGCAGATAATAGCTTATGCCCCAATTAAACACCCCCAGTTATGACGCTTGCAGCCAGAGCCCACCACCAAAGCATTTTCAAATCAGAAGTAGGCATTCTTTCATTCACATTAGCTGTGCCGTTTCCCTACAAGTGAGAGACGAGAGCAACACAGTTTCCTCTACCAGCGTCACGCAGCCACAAGATACGCAGGCAAGTCTTTTAACATTACAAAATCTGTTAGGTGGACAAGGTCAGGGATCTGCAGAAAATGACCACTGCTGCAGAGAATATCAATGCTATTATAAACCAAACAAACATGCAGTTTATCCAGTTAGATTTTATATCAGGGGTGTCTAATCCCAGTCCTGGAGGGAAATTCCGCTCCAGGTTTAACAGGTAAAACTTTTGGGAACTTTACGGCAGGCAAAATTATTTAAAAAAAAAAAAAAAGAAAGAAAGCTGGTTGCAATTGATGTTTTTATTGGTAGGTGCTAGCGTCATATAGAAATGTGCCAGTTTGCACAGGAGAGTGGGGATGAAACCCAACACAATTCACAATGGCAATCGACAGAGCATGGTGAAAACTGGAGGGTACAAAGAGGGCAATGTGCAAAGGAAAAATGTTTGACAGAGACGCTCTGCAACGCACCGTTTGGCCACTAGAGGGCTGTCCAATAAACCATTTAGTAGAATTGAAAACCATGCAAAAACAGCAACGTTGCAGGTATTATGAATCGCCCTGTGCATCTGCCATGAATAATTAAATCTTGGGTCTGTAATACTTAGTAACCAGGAGACCTCACCCACATCAGCACTGAAAGTAAAGCACACACACTTCTGAACTGAGCCAAACCGCAGTGCAGCAAAAACGACGCAGTCATTTGAAATCGTATATGAAACCAAAAACACATCTGAAAGTGCCTGCATGCCTCTTTTGTCTTTAAAATGTTAGTAAAAAGCTGGGGGTCCTATTTTTAAAATGTGAAATCAGTTGCTGTATTTAGCTCTGCTTCTATTTATTTCAATTAACTGACAATACAATCTGAGGATGAATTTAACTGTACTCGGGGCACTGAGAATCTAGCCAGAATGCTCATTCGCAATGCAATTAAACAGGAGCCTTCATTTTAGTAAGCAGAACAAAACGCAAAGGAAAAGAAAACTATTTTTACAAGGTCCTTCTCCTAGAAGATCCTTATAGCTGTTTTTAAAAGTGCCAGCAAATAGCAGTGTGAAAACTGCAAAAAAAGACCACCTGAATATAGGAATTCTGACAATACCCCTGGCCCTGTCTACAAAGACCCCAGCAAGTTACATGTGCAGTTTGATTTCATATGCTCAGCAAATCACAACAGAAGCAATGGGGTGATCCAATAAATTTGCACACTGCTGTATTTGTCCATGTGACTGGTTCAGTACGTTCTGCATTGTCCTTTCGTTTGCTCAGTTTTAAGTTGTTTGAATCAATCCACGCAGCCAGAACTATCCCACAATTCCCTGAAGCAATCATGCATGTAAACTATTTTAAGCTGTTCAGATAACTCCATGAAAGAAATAAACAAACATTCTCTTTTAAATCATTCAGTGGAGGTTTATTTAAAACTTGTACGTAAAATATTACAGCTGGAAATAAGCTATGTCCATCATCATCATGCAGCATTTTTACCAGGGTCAACTGATTAAACTGATAATTTCCAAATCAATAACACTAATTGGTAATCAATTGTCACTCGGGTTCTCTTTGTTTTGTTATGTGTTGCTTGTTTAAAAAGCTGCTAGGAAATATAGCAGCGCTGTCATTATAATTGATTGAATCAGTTTGAATCGATGTGTGTGTGTGTGTGTGTGTGTTGGAGTGGCACCCGCAGTGAGTGCTCAGCACCAGCAGGGGGAGTCGGCTCGACTCAGCTCCAGCAGCTCTTTCTCCAGCTCCTCTCCGTCCTCGTGGAATCTCTCTGTGAACGAGCGGATCAGCCCGGCCGCGCTGCCTTCGTACTCCAGCAGCTCCACAGCGTCCCCTAGTGGAGAGAGACAGCTGTTACACACAGCACAGACACATACACAGGCACGCTGGACTGATCAATGCAACGTACAGACCTCTTGGACAGTTCCCCCCAACGCTGCCTTTGTGTTGCTTGGGTGCGGTCCTGTTGGGCACAATGCTGTTGAGCCAATAATTAAACAGTAACTCCCAAACTTATTATTTTGGGAGAAGTGGAAATTACATGCCATACAGATTTATTTTAGTCCAGTTTTTTTCCCACAATTTACAATGTCCCACACCACAGCAACTCCGCTCAGGAGAACAAGTAGTGTAGCAATCAAAACATTTTAAGTGGGGGGTAAACTTCGCACTAAGGGAACTTATTTTCTGCGTATTCGACCCCTCACCTTTGACCCGGGTGTTGGCCTGGACAAACATCTTGCGCGTCTCTTTCCTCAGCAGCACGGTGTCCCGCAGCTTCAGGAAGTTCTCTGGCTCGCTGGCCGTCACTGCGGAGTAGCGCTCGTACAGGGCCCTGCCTCCTTCCACGTCCGCCGTTGACTTGTGAACCTGACAACAAACAGCTAGTGAGCAAGGAAACACTGACCCGGCAGAAACAGAACAGAGAACACACACACACACACAGGGAGCTCGCTCGCACGAGCACGGCTGCACCAGTGCTGGGTTTCAGAACTCCCCCTTGCTTAGGGATGTTCTTGAAATGGCCTGGTAAAATCTGCTTTGAATTTGATTGCTGTTCTCATCACAGCATAGAGTCGTCAGGTTTACTAACAGGAGTGGCTCATGTAGATAAGGAAGGAACCGTTTTTATTTATTTTTATATCAAACTCCTGGCTCCTTGTAAAATATTAATCAAAGGTAGTTCTGAAACTCTGGGTGCGGGGCTAGTGTGAGTTTCAAGCCACGTGCATTTGATATTAAATATGATGAAAATGTAGATGGTATACTATCACAACCTCCAGAGCCTGCTCTCATTCAAGTGCACAGGTTCAGAGGCATTGCTTCCACAGAACCCCATTGGCAGGATATAAACGCTGCGCATTGGTTTTGAGATTTCAGTCCGTTTCTGCAGGGTGAGTCCCCTGTGTGTGTCACGCAGTGCTGGGGTGCTGGTACCTGCAGTCGACACAGGAACCTCGCGATGGCCGGCTGGCCCACGCTCCTGATCTTGCTCCGGTCCAGAGAGATGATGGCGTCCGGCCTGCCGTCCGCTCCGGTGGTGTGGCGCAGAGTCACCAGCCCCTCCCCCGCCTCCAGCAGAACACGCAAGATCACGAAGCGAGCCTGCATGTGAGCCTGCGAGAGACCGAGACACAGAATCAGAGAGAGAGTGTGGCAAAGAAAGAATGAATCTGGGTTATAAATCTCCTCCCGACCTGTGATGACGCTCCGTAAAGGGAACCGAGTGCCCCAGGGATAGGTGGAAGTCGGTCATCTAGAAAGGGGGCGGAGCTACGGAACACCAAGTCATCGACCCGGTAGGGAAGCGATGTGGCAATCTCGGATTGGAGGAGAAACAGTTGCACTCGCTAACATAAGGGGATGTAGCGAGTTGATCTTTTCCTTTGTAATGGTTAAGCTGAACCAGAAAGGAGTACTGTGAATTACTGGGAGTGTTTTGTTTGTATAGTCATGTCTAAAAATCTACTTAGACGTTCTTGTTAGACGGCTAACGTGATCCCGGAGCTGTCACTTAAGGCCAGCACTAAACCCGGACAACAGTGCACCATTGTACACGGATAAATTGAATTTCACCACAAGCACTTTACACTGACTCTGGACTTGTGAACGTGTGTGTCTCTTTGGGTGTGCTCTACTGTGCTCTACTGTTAAAAAAAAAAACATTTTGATTTGTGCTTCTTTTGAATATAGGTGCGGTGACAGTAATTCTACCCAGTGTGTGTCACTCCTTCTCTCATGACAGCTGGACTGTGTTCCTCCTCTGGAGTGTTCTTACTCAGAGTTCTATTCTGACATCACAAGGTCGGTCCAGCGTCATGTGGTGCGCTCTCCTCACCTGTCTCCAGCTCTGGCTCTCAGGGGTGTAGAACTCGAGTCCCAGGAGCCCAGCTCTCACCATGGCGAGCCAGTTCACGTAAACCAAGTCGTCAGCGTCTGTGCCCTCGTGGCCGAAGATACTGCGGACACATACACAGTACAGGGAGCAGAAATCCATAAGCAATCGTATTTCACAAACATTTACCTAAAAATACATATCTCTTTCTTTTTTTAAAAAGGAGAACCTCTTACATTTTAATAAAGAAGTGGCATAATTCATTGAGATTTAAATTTTGATATTTTATTTAACATCATGTAAATCAAAAGGAACTACAAAATGATATCGCTCATTTTTCGTGAAGTACCTGGAAAACTACAAAGCGCTAAGCAATTCAATATGTTAATGTAACATTATTCAGCAGGTTTCATTCGACTTTATGAAGCAAAACTAGTTAATTCTATAGGGGAATGCAAAACTTTTGGCCATAGCTGTATGTGAAAAATCACTTAAATGAAGGTTGTTAACTGCAGCCCTTAAAAGCTGTGTCTGGACCGAGGAGTCCTGGATGCCCACGAGCCCAGCTGGGAGCCTCTCACCTGAGCACGTGGCTGTTGAGACACAGGTAGAGCCCCACGCACTCCGCCCGGCACTCCTCGTACGAAGACGCGATGGTGGAGAACTTGCTGTCCCACGTCTCGCTGCCTTTATACCAGCTGGAGATCTGACAACAAACACAGGCAGCAGCACTCACTCTCTCACTCAGTGAAACTCAGTCCTGGGCTTCACAAACCCCCTGGGTTTGTAGACTATTGAAATTAGCAGGAGTTTGAGCAGGGTGAGAAACTCACACTAGCCCTGCTGCTGCTGCTGCTGCACACAGTCCTGGGGTTCAGAGCTCCCCTCAATGAAGTCTAGTATTATTATTAATATTGAAATGATCAGGAGCCAGGAGTTTGAGCAGGGTTACAAACTCACACTTGCCCTGCTGCTGCTGCTGCTGCTGCTGCTGCACCCAGTCCTGGGGTTCAGAGCTCCCCTCAATGAAGTCTAGTATTATTATTATTAATATTGAAATGATCAGGAGCCAGGAGTTTGAGCAAGGTTAGAAACTCACACTAGCCCTGCTGCTGCTGCATCCAGTCCTGGGGTTCAGAACCCCACTGGTTTAGGTTATTGAAATGATCAGGTAGGTGTGTTTGAATGACGAGGCCCCTGGTAAATCTGCTTTGACTGAACCGATTCTCACCACAGAAAGAATACGTCTCACCAGTCGTCTGTAGGATTATTAAAGAGTTGTTTGTGCAATCACAGTGCTCTCTCGCTGTTTCGTGATTCAAGGACTCACGACGTCGACAATAAACTGGTATGTTCTATTTAAGATAAGAGCCCTTCACAAATTCTCTGCTTTCAGTATTTCACACTGTGTGGATGCGCAAGTCAGGTAGCGAAACACAGGGAGTGTTGGAAACTCCTGCCAGCTGATAATTTAATAATATACTTAACTGAAGGTAGTTCTGAAACCCAGGACTGGGTGCAGGGCTAGTGTGACATTAAAGCCATTTGCAGAGAAGTCTGTGTATTGACACAGAGACTTCTACAGTACAGTGAAAAAGTATTTGCCCCCTGTCTGATTGCATTTTTGTACATTTTTCACATTGTATTTGGTCAGATTTTTTTGTGGGTTGTAGTATATAGAGGGAGTCTGAGAGAAAAAATGACACCAAAGTTTGGTGCTTCTTTCAAGTTATTGCCCCCCCCTCTAGTTAACTCAACCCAATTAAAGGGATAATTAGGGTCAGCTGTTTGAGTACTTTGGTTAACAACCAGTCCTGATATGGGCCAGCCCTGCCCAATATAAATCTGACTAACTTTGGCCCTTACCATCAGAGTGAGGTTGTCAGCACACAGGTTCTAGAGGCACATCATGCCACGAACAAAAGAAATTCCTGAAGACCTCCGGAAAAAAAGTTGTTGAGGATCCTGATCTTTGATTTGAAGAAACAGTTAGTATTTATTCTTGTGACTATGCACTCACCAGCTCCCCGGTTTCAGGGTTTCTCACAGTCTTCTGGTCAAAGTTGAAGTTCCCCTTTTCATCCTGAAAGCGAAAGATGCAATAAGCAGCAGCCTGGGTACAACTGACACCAAGAAAGAACCGCTGTCCACTTTATTACAAAACCCTGTGAAACCTGCAGGCTAGGACCGAGTTTCTCCACTCGTACACGGCTGGATTCACAGCACGAATATTGGTCTACCTTACCCAAGATGAGGTAGTGCAGACACTAGAAGGAAAATAATGTGTGAAGACTCACTTCATTGGTAGCGAATACCACTTAACTAATGTATTCTTCCTGTTCAGACATTACTTTCACATCCTGGTGACTTTTTCAAACTTGTTCAAAGCCCCCCCCTGGGCCTGTAGAGCTCTCAAACATGTCTTAAATACAGCTGAATCACTACATTGTAATATTAACCTGCCCCCTGCAACACTGCCCTCAGTGATTGTAAATTCATAGATCTGCAAGAAATACATCAGAAAGAAATAAAACATAGAAACACATGTGGTTTCTCTTCCATGGTGCAGAATGACAATTTAACTCTGTAATGCCCATGCATTTTTGAAATGGGAAAAGCTACTTTGATTTATTTATGCAACTAGATGCTGTTTCTTGCACACATTTAAAAAATAAATTCTGTCCTGCAACACATAACGTACTACGTATGAAATTCTGGCTTGTGAGGCTGGATTTAAAAAATAATAATACAGGGGGGTGGCTACAGAAATGAGCATTACAGGGTTAATGCTACACTCTGGGGCACAATCTGAACTCAGAGACACGTGTTTGAGAGCTCTGTTGAACACAGGGGTCCTTTATATTTTATAAAAAAGCAAGCCAGATGCAGTGACTGAAACAGAGAGTGTTAGAGGGAAGTAACCACGTTACCGCATCCTCAGGCTAATGCACTAGCCTTGCACTGCTAATATGTCATCATAGACATCTCTTGTAATCCTAACTTGTTGCTTTCTACATTGTATTTTAGTTGTACTATTACACTTACTGTAACACACTATTTAAATATGAATCTTGCATTGTAACCCTGTACTGTCTTGTGACACCTGTGTGAGTCGCCTTGGATAAAGGCGTCTGCCAAATAAATAATAACAATGTCGTTTCAGAATGGCCCCTGCTCAGTCGGGGGTCGCTGCGCCCCACTCACCTGAACGAAGAGCTTCCCACTGCCATGCCCCAGCAGCTCATGCAGGCCCACCTGCACCTCGAAGGAGGGCCCCTTCCACGCGACGTACAGGTCCTGCCCAACGAGAGAGAGAGAGAGAGACGTGCACACAAAGGATTCCCGTTCAAAATCAGAACTTTTTCATTGTTCATCCTTTAGACCACATGATGTTAAATAAAATATGTTGATGCTAAACTTTTTATCCGGAGCTGTGCACAAGGGGAGGGTGGGTGCAGCAGGGCTAGTGCGAGTCCAGCCCCCTGTGCCTACCTTGTCCTCCTCTTGCAGGAAGGTGATCTGTTCCTTCTTGGTAGCGTACGCCACGGCCAGCACGTTACCCAGAGACACGTTCTTGAAGCCATCAGTCTGCCGGATATCGTCATCTGAAAACACAGCGGCGCAGCATTAACACGCCGCCTTCCAGGGACGAGAAACCCAGACAGTGCTGCATTGGGATCAAGGTCTCCACGGGCGAGGGTCCCTGGTGTTGACTGGGCTGATTCACCATTCCTAGTGAAAGGAGTGAAGAAACAGCTGCTTGGGTTTGTGTGGATCGCTGTTCTCTGCAGAGTCTTAGAAAAGCAGCGATCTTCGCAAACCCAAGCAGCTGTTTCTTCACTTGGAATGGTAAAGTTAGCCCAGTCAACACCAATGCCCTTCATTTGACTGTCAGGACCTGATTTATGCAGTTGAAGTGTATATAGCGCAGTTTGAACAGGGGCACTCACAGTTGAAGTGTATATAGTGCAGTTTGAACAGGGGCACTCACAGTTGAAGTGTATATAGCGCAGTTTGAACAGGGGCACTCACAGTTGAAGTGTATATAGTGCAGTTTGAACAGGGAGCACTCACAGTTGAAGTGTATATAGTGCAGTTTGAACAGGGAGCACTCACAGTTGAAGTGTATATAGTGCAGTTTGAACAGGGAGCACTCACAGTTGAAGTGTATATAGTGCAGTTTGAACAGGGGCACTCACAGTGGAAGTGTATATAGTGCAGTTTGAACAGGGAGCACTCACAGTTGAAGTGTATATAGTGCAGTTTGAACAGGGAGCACTCACAGTTGAAGTGTATATAGTGCAGTTTGAACAGGGAGCACTCACAGTTGAAGTGTATATAGTGCAGTTTGAACAGGGGCACTCACAGTTGAAGTGTATATAGTGCAGTTTGAACAGGGAGCACTCACAGTTGAAGTGTATATAGTGCAGTTTGAACAGGGGCACTCACAGTTGAAGTGTATATAGTGCAGTTTGAACAGGGGCACTCACAGTTGAAGTGTATATAGTGCAGTTTGAACAGGGAGCACTCACAGTTGAAGTGTATATAGTGCAGTTTGAACAGGGGCACTCACAGTTGAAGTGTATATAGTGCAGTTTGAACAGGGGCACTCACAGTTGAAGTGTATATAGCGCAGTTTGAACAGGGGCACTCACAGTTGAAGTGTATATAGTGCAGTTTGAACAGGGAGCACTCACAGTTGAAGTGTATATAGTGCAGTTTGAACAGGAGCACTCACAGTTGAAGTGTATATAGTGCAGTTTGAACAGGGAGCACTCACAGTTGAAGTGTATATAGTGCAGTTTGAACAGGGAGCACTCACAGTTGAAGTGTATATAGTGCAGTTTGAACAGGGGCACTCACAGTGGAAGTGTATATAGTGCAGTTTGAACAGGGGGCACTCACAGTTGAAGTGTATATAGTGCAGTTTGAACAGGGGCACTCACAGTTGAAGTGTATATAGTGCAGTTTGAACAGGGAGCACTCACAGTTGAAGTGTATATAGTGCAGTTTGAACAGGGAGCACTCACAGTTGAAGTGTATATAGTGCAGTTTGAACAGGGGCACTCACAGTTGAAGTGTATATAGTGCAGTTTGAACAGGGGGCACTCACAGTTGAAGTGTATATAGTGCAGTTTGAACAGGGGCACTCACAGTTGAAGTGTATATAGTGCAGTTTGAACAGGGAGCACTCACAGTTGAAGTGTATATAGTGCAGTTTGAACAGGGAGCACTCACAGTTGAAGTGTATATAGTGCAGTTTGAACAGGGAGCACTCACAGTTGAAGTGTATATAGTGCAGTTTGAACAGGGGCACTCACAGTTGAAGTGTATATAGTGCAGTTTGAACAGGGAGCACTCACAGTTGAAGTGTATATAGTGCAGTTTGAACAGGGAGCACTCACAGTTGAAGTGTATATAGTGCAGTTTGAACAGGGAGCACTCACAGTTGAAGTGTATATAGTGCAGTTTGAACAGGGGCACTCACAGTTGAAGTGTATATAGTGCAGTTTGAACAGGGGCACTCACAGTTGAAGTGTATATAGTGCAGTTTGAACAGGGGCACTCACAGTGGAAGTGTATATAGTGCAGTTTGAACAGGGAGCACTCACAGTTGAAGTGTATATAGTGCAGTTTGAACAGGGAGCACTCACAGTGGAAGTGTATATAGTGCAGTTTGAACAGGGGCACTCACAGTTGAAGTGTATATAGTGCAGTTTGAACAGGGAGCACTCACAGTTGAAGTGTATATAGTGCAGTTTGAACAGGGAGCACTCACAGTGGAAGTGTATATAGTGCAGTTTGAACAGGGGCACTCACAGTTGAAGTGTATATAGTGCAGTTTGAACAGGGAGCACTCACAGTGGAAGTGTATATAGTGCAGTTTGAACAGGGGCACTCACAGTTGAAGTGTATATAGTGCAGTTTGAACAGGGGCACTCACAGTTGAAGTGTATATAGTGCAGTTTGAACAGGGAGCACTCACAGTTGAAGTGTATATAGTGCAGTTTGAACAGGGGCACTCACAGTTGAAGTGTATATAGCGCAGTTTGAACAGGGGCACTCACAGTTGAAGTGTATATAGTGCAGTTTGAACAGGGAGCACTCACAGTTGAAGTGTATATAGTGCAGTTTGAACAGGGAGCACTCACAGTTGAAGTGTATATAGTGCAGTTTGAACAGGGAGCACTCACAGTTGAAGTGTATATAGTGCAGTTTGAACAGGGAGCACTCACAGTTGAAGTGTATATAGTGCAGTTTGAACAGGGGCACTCACAGTTGAAGTGTATATAGTGCAGTTTGAACAGGGGCACTCACAGTTGAAGTGTATATAGTGCAGTTTGAACAGGAGCACTCACAGTGGAAGTGTATATAGTGCAGTTTGAACAGGGGCACTCACAGTTGGGGATGTTGATTCCAGCGGGGATGCCGCTGCCTGCGAAGGTCAGCACATCCAGGGACGTGAAGTCGGGCTTCAGGAAGAGATCCTTCTCAAAGTCGGCGGGCCAGGGCAGCTCCGGCAGCAACACCTCCGCAGAGCTCACCAGCTGGGCAAAGCGGGCGCTCATCGCCTTGTTAACCATCGCCACAAAACCTGAGAGAGAGGCAGTGAGAGAGAGAGATAGAGAGAGAGAGAGACTGATCATGAGAATTCACATGCAAAACACTTTTATAATCACACACAAACAATCTGGAAAAAACAACATAATACCTTCAAACTCTCCTCTGGATCCAAAGGGGTCTCGGTAGCTTTCTATAAAGCCGATGTAGCTGAAAGAAGCAAAGACACATTTCACTCCCCTTTCCCCAAGGTAGGAACCACCAAAAACACATCTCTACACTCAATATTACAAAGTATTACATTTGAAAAACCTTCCATGCAACTGCAGCATGCTGTTTTTCCAATTATACAAAAGACAAATGTTTAACAACCTTCTGAACTGATAAACAGCAGCAAGCAACGTGAACAGGAGGCTGTGTTGATGGTACGCGGTTTGAAGGAGCAGATTCATAGATTAGGAGTGCGGTAGATACAGTTGGGCCAGTCTATAAAAACAGTAGGCTTGCAGCGTTGCTAACAGACTAACAGCAAGGCTTTTGTGGGGATGATGGGTCTGTCATAATACACGCGATCCTCAAAGTGTTGGGTGAGTGTGTGTGTGTGTGTGTGTGTGTAGGGAACAGAGTGCCCCAGACTGAGAAAATGTCTCCACAAAGATAGTAACTCCTTATGTGGAGTTTTGTCTGACTGGAGTTAGCAATATTAAATAAAAATATAGTGAGAGTTAATGAGAAGTCCCTACAAATATAGGAATGCAAACTTGTGTATGTGTGTGTGTGTGTGTGTGAAGAAAAAGGTGCGTTTCAGCTTTTTCAGAAGCATAAACTTTTATCGTTAGACAGCAATGTCACACCTAGTTTTAAACAGAAATCAGATAACGACCAGTTACCTAATTCTCTGGGAATGGAGATCATCTGTCATCAGGAGAGGATTCAGGTAAGCTTGTCTCAATCGCACTAACGAGTGCCTGTCTTATATATCCTACCTAACTTTGTGATGTCATCTTCCACTGCGCTTCTCCAAACACTATCAATTGCTTGGCGTGAGTTATGATGTCATTCCGGACACATATGAAGGTCTAAATGTTGAGTAGAATACCGAGTAAGATAACCTACAACTGCAGCTGAGCTCCACAGTGTTATTTCCTAGCCTGTGATGAGGTTCACAGGTGCTCTGCTCACCTCTCTACGATGGGACCCTTGTCTTTGATCCAGTAGCGGGACCCCTCCTTGTGTGCGTCGATGGATCCGAGAGTGAAGCTGCGACTGTACTCCTCCAGCATGCGTTTCTCGTTCTCATTGGCAGCGTAGGCCTGAGGGGGTGAGAGACAGACAGAGAGACACCCAAAATCAAGGATCTGTCAGACTCCTATTGAATTCAACGAAGGAGGATATCTGTGCTATTAAGACGAGGTTTGAATTCTCATGAGAAGTCTTGAATTACTTAATTCAAAACTGTTGGGCCAATAAACCCAGAAGCTCTCAAACCTTTCTCGTTAGGAAGTTATCTGCCACAACCCATACAGGAAGGTAAATTCGTCTAGTAAACTTTGTTATTAAAATGTAAGCAGCATTCAATGTCATTTTAATTGATTTTTTTTTTGTATATAATTTCTTTCCTGTTCTATGGGGTTTGCAAGCATTCCGAGAGGTTCCGAGTTCTGTTGCTCCCAAATTGAGAAATACATTCTCTCTCAATCTACTGTACCCGTCTGCTTTGAGCTTGTCTGGAGAATCCTAAGTGCCTGGACTGAACAGCCTTCCCCGTTCCATTTAAAATCATGCGACAGTGTGACCTTTCACCTCTGCATGTTTATGTGAAGAGCAGGTGGGCGGAGCTGAAATGGTGCCACACAATTCGAATGGAAGGCGGTTCAACCCTAGCATTTAGGATTCTCCAAGAATCACAGAGAATGGTTGCAAACGCAACCAAAATAGTAAGGACAATCCAGACTGATAAAAAGGCATTTGAAGCTTTTAACAAATACAAAATTAAAAAAATCCACTTTTTCTTTAACACAAGCTTGGTTCCACACACCGTGGCTTTCCTCAGGTTTTCCGCCACTTTCTTCATGAGCGGCGCGTAGTCTCCTCTCAGCACCCTGAAGCTGGCGCCCTCAAACTCAAAGCTGCCACACTTATTGTCAGCTTCTCCGTCCACTGCAGCTGCTGCAAGAGAAGATAGAAAGGGGCAGCATGTGATGGAGGACTTCACTCACTCAAGTCTCAGAACAGCAGAGAGAGAGAGAGAGAGAGAGAGAGAGAGAGAGAGAGAGAGATGGTTCTGTAGATTATGGACATGCAAGTCTGGTTTATTCACTTCTGTACACTGGAAATGCAGGGTCATGTAAACGTTTAGAGCCACAGGACCAAAGGGACATTGTGGCCCTGAAGCCCAAAGTCCAAGCAGACTGATCCCAGGGCTTACAGGAATGAGCTGTGAAGAGAGGCTGGAAGAACTGAATCTATTACCCTGGAATAAAAGAAGAATCAGGGGTAGGGGCTTGATTGAAGTCTTTAAAATCTTAAAAGGAGTTTAAAAATACCAATACTTGCACCTGCACAAACGAAACAACCTCTCTCACTAACGGGGCAGTCCGGATGTCTAAAGCCCTGGTCTAGGGAAACGTGTATGGTGACCCTAGCGTGTGGATGCACCCCTATTGGGATCTCTATGTGCAACGTTCACTGGATACCCCAGTCTCTCCAAGTCACTCACCTTCCTTGACAGCAGAGGCCAGCCGCACCTCATAGCAGCGTTTCCCATCGGCCTCCACCGTCTTAAACAGGCGCGTGTTGTAGGCACTCAGATTCTGCAGGCAGACAGGAATCAATAATAATTCAAATCAATACTTACACCCCGTTGACATTTTTAAACAGAATCTGGTAGTTTTATTGAAGTATTAAACCCTGGATTTGCACTTGAGCAGAGCTACACTGCAAAGTTCAATCAATTTAACAACCAACACTCCGGATCACATAAAAAACTAAAGAATGGCTAAATTTAACATCATGTTCTCCTCTGTACCCCAATGTGAGCTCCCTTTGAAATCCCCAACGAAGACCAGAGACTTCACACAGTCAGCATGCGACAGGGCTTCTAAAGTAATTACCTTTAAGAAACGTGAAGTTGTTCAGGTATGAATTAAATTGAATAAAACGTGTTAATTACTCAACACAAGACAGCGCGTCCCCTCGGTTGCCCTTCTCTACACGATTACTGAGTCACCCTTGCAGTGAATTGTGGGATTGTTGTCCTTGGCAAGGCATTATCTCTGATTCAACTCAGCGAACAAATCCCAGTTTGCACAGCGGTAGCTCTGGAGTTTGGTCTAAGGAAACATTGTGTATGTGTTCATGCCTCGGTACAGCAGTAAAAATGTCAGCGCCCAGGATGAGAGGAAAATCTGCTCCCAAATTGGCTTTTAAAACACTCAATGCGGAAGTTAATTGATCGGTGCTCAGTTTTAAAAGAGGAAGGAAGGGCAGCTTTTCTTGTTTTGAAATTGCCAAATGATTTACTAGGTTTGTTTGCATTTATTTAATACCTGCCGACAAACGCTTCATAAAGGAAATTACTCACAACACACTAGTGTCAGCACAGGCGCAGTGCACAGTACCGCTCTGCAATGACCCTGATCGCTTAACCCTTTGCGGACCCTGTCCGACATCATCAAAAAGACGTAAAAAACAGGTCTCTAGTCGTTTTTTCTTTGGAAAAAGCCGAGAACCATTCAATGGCCGAGTGAGACCGATAGGAGCCGAGAGAAGCCAAAGAAAAGGGGCGTATCTCATGAATACTGATAGCCTCGACACCACATAGATAACACAGACATAAACAAACAAGATAGCTGCTTCTGCATCCAGCGCTCAGAGAATATCACATTTGCAGAGCTTTTGGAGATGTTATAGTAATAAAAGAACGACTCGGATCGCATTATTGAGGAGTTTAGGGCAGCAGTGTGGAGTAGTGGTTAGGGCTCTGGACTCTTGACCAGAGGATTATGGGTTCAATCCCCAGTGGAGGACACTGCTGCTGTACCCTTGAGCAAGGTACTTTACCTAGATTGCTCCAGTAAAAACCCAACTGTATAAATGGGGAATTGTATGTAAAAATAATGTGATATCTTGTAACAATTGTAAGTCGCCCTGGATAAGGGCGTCTGCTAAGAAATAAATAATAATTTGGTGACAAAACGAGTGATCAGGAGATGATTTATCGGTATGCACGACTATGAAGAGGTATGTGAAAAATACAGCGAACAAGGGGTGGGGCTGGAGATGCAGTACTGAGTGTCCTGTTGATATGCAGTGCCTTTTAAACCTGTTTTACTGTGAAAAAAAAAATACTTTTAAACAGCGCGTCTAAAATAAACTGTGCGTGTGAAATTAAATTAGTCCCGACCCGCCTGAGATGCACTGAATAAATGGACCGCAAAGGGTTAATGCACATACCTTCGAGTCGAGGAACTTCTGAGCAAGCTCTGCATCTTCCAAACCGCAATTCCCTGAGAAGTATGTTGTGATCCCCTGGACAAGCAGAAATCAATATTATTACTGCATGAAATCACAAAACAGAACAGCCGAGAATGAACTGAACCTCACGGGCAGGAAGGCATAAACAGGATGTATGTGCCTCTTCTCCGAGTCTGTGAGTACGAGCGTGCGAGTGTGGAGAGCTCTCCTACCTTGTCTCCCAGCCCCAGCTGTTTCTGCCTCTCCTCCAGGGAGTACATGCGGTCTCCGCAGCTGCTCCACAGTGCCTCCATCTCGGAGGGGTTATCCTGAAACGCCTGGCTCTGCCACACCAGGGCTTTCAGCTTCTCCTGCACCACAGCCAGGGAGACGAGACACAGGGGGTTAAATAAATACCTCAATGCAGAAGTGAATCTGCCATTGACTGGTACTCCATTGTAAAGGTGAGGGAAAGGCAGATTGTGAGATATGGATTCATGCAATACAGGTATTGGCACTCCCCTGCTGTATAGTGCATAACAGGCGAGATTTCTGACAGTATTTTGTTAGCTGCTACCACACTCCCTGTGCATCACAGACCTTAGGTAAGTTTGGGATGAACTTGGTGTCTCCGAAGGACTTGTAGTTCCCCATGTTGGCGTAAACTCCTGCAGCATACACCAGCAGAGCCTGAGAGCAACGCAACGAGAAAGAGAAGCACAAATTACTGGAAGAGAAACGCTCAGTTTAATCAGTCAGAGACATCCCCGGCAGACTTGTTCAAAACGATCCAATGACCTGCAAAGCTGCTCCCATTGCACTGCTCTCAATTACTTTCACTGTAGTGCCGTTTTATTTTACATTTTGAAATAACAAGCAAGAGAAATGTTCAGTGAAAAATTGCCCATTCATTCCAAACAAGGACCAGAACTAAATCTAACCAGGGTTGCAAATCCTGTCAATTCTGACTGCAACCAAGGTCACGTAAATCATACTTTGATTTAGTATTACTGTTTTAAGTTCTGTAACCCCTGCAGTGTTCCGTGAGCATTCTAGAACCCCTGCAGTGCTCCGCGAGTGTTCTGGAACCCTGGCAGTGCTTCGCGAGTGTTCTGGAACCCCTACAGTGCTCC
Organism: Acipenser ruthenus; assembly: GCF_902713425.1. Classification (NCBI taxonomy): domain Eukaryota; kingdom Metazoa; phylum Chordata; class Actinopteri; order Acipenseriformes; family Acipenseridae; genus Acipenser; species Acipenser ruthenus. The sequence continues at coordinate 2,028,816 of NC_081231.1, forward strand.
ACGAGTGTTCTGGAACCCCCTGGCAGTGCTCCGCGAGTGTTCTGGAACCCTGGCAATGCTCCGCGAGTGTTCTCCAGGTGCTCCCTGTGTTTCTCTCACCTGGTACTCCTCGTCGGTGAGGCTCATGGTCAGGCTCTGCAGCTCGCTGGGGGGCTGCGCGCGGAACAGCCTCTGCAGCAGCACGTAGACAGCGGGGGACTCTGGGGAGGTCTGCAGCAGCACAGCCAGGCCCCCGTACCAGGAGGCCCGCGAGATGTAGTGCGCATAGAGCTGCTCCGACGGGGACAACAGCTGGAACGCCTCCCTGCAGTCCAGAGGAGAGATCCCAACGTCGTTGGGGAGGAAGTACTGGGAATCAACCATCTCCAAACCAGGGCTTTAACAGCAGCAGCAACGGGGCAGGGTCCTTCACTCGCTCTGTGGGGGAAACAAGTTCCTGCTTCATAGGACAAATGTTTCGAAACACGTTTATGGTTACTGGTAATGTAGGTAACCAATCAGAAAGGAATGAGCTATGAAGACAGACTGACATAACCGAAGAGTCTATACAGCTGAGAAGAAAGTTTTTAAAATCTTCAAGGGAGATGACAAAGTTCTAGCCCATATTTTAAGCACAGTACAGAAACCAGGACCACTTATTAACACAGAGAATGGGTTGCCTAGCCATGCTGTTGATGCTGAAGCACTGGGATCCTTTACAAAGTGTTGAGATCAATCAGCTACAAGGAACCAGGCGAGCTTATGTGGTGCTCCTCTCCTTCTTAAATCTCCTGTTCTTATGTTTTATTTAAACTGCCATATAGAGAAAGAGAGGACCGCACACTCAATTGCGCTCCAAAATATCTTTAATTCATAAAAACTCGTCACAGAAGTGTTGGGTGACAGAGTTAAATACAATAGCGGTTATAAAGAACAGGTGAATATATAATTGCACCTATGTGAAGTACATCCGTGTGCCAATTAGTCAACAGTTTGCTTCAATGTCGCCAGAATATTATTCTATAACACGAGAAAATCTACAAAAAAAAATGTAAGAAAATTATAAATGATAATCAGAAAGGCTTGCATAAAATTTATAAAACCTAAAATTCAATATAACCACCAATAGAAAAGAGAAACACAAGTTAGCTGAAAATGTTTTGTGTACATATAATTAATACAGAAATACACAAGGGCAATGTGAGACCACATAAATCAGATATATTAAAGCGTCTATTTGTAAAATAATCTAAAATTGTCCCCTCTCCTAGGTGAATACGAACGAAGAGTATTCATAGCAACTATACAACGAACTTCATCGCAGAAACTCGTTGTGATGTTGGTATTGCACCACAATACAAATCCGAAAGAACAACATGTCTCTGTCGCAAACGCTACTGAACACTACTGTCGGGTTTCAATCGGTGGCTGGGGTTATCTTTTCGCTATTTTATTGAGTAAAAAGCCGTTTCAAGTTTTAAATCCCTTTACAGTATGTCCATTTTTTTTTTGTCAGGGAGAATTCCTTTATACTGAGCTGTCGCCGTTTTTTAATTATATTATTTTTCGATTACTGAACTCAGTTAGAAGTAGACCTTTGGACTTTGGCTCGTGTTATTTTTTTTTACACATCGAGCATCTAGAAAAATAAACCTTTGCAGTGTTGTCTAAAGCAGTGAAAATAATGAAACAGTATTTTTCAATCCGATCTTGACTCACGCTGTACAGCACCAGAGTGTATAACTATGCCAGCTGTGTATGATAAAAACGATACTTTAACGCAATGTTTGCACAGTTAGAATAAATATATGCCATTATCGTCACAATGCAGCCTGCCCGCTACTTTTAACGGAAGAAATAAGTGTTTTAAAAATATAAATGCATGCACCTCGTTTACTCACCGGGCAACACGCTCGGTCAAACTGCACTCTCACTCTCTCACTTCACTTCCTCCTCTCTCTCTCCCATTCATTGAACTGCATCCTTCCCTTCAACCAATCACACAGCGGCTAGAAAACAGACAGGTCCCTAACCCAATCACCAATCACACACTGCATGACGTTATAGTCTATCAAAACGCCGGCTGAGATCCGACGTTCAGTCAAGTTAAAGTGGTATTTTTCCTATGTTTGATTTCTATATATTTGACCTAATACAGGTTTTAATGATGACAAACCTGTCAGAAATTCGGTTATTTATTTTTTAAATATGTGTAACGTAACCCAGAAACGTTATGCAGACGCTAAATGTATTTAGCACTTTTAAAACGCATTATAAGCAACTAATACTGTTTAAATGCATAGCGTGGATAGGATAGGATAGGATAGGATAGGATAGGATAGGATAGGATAGGATAGGATAGGATAGGATAGGATAGGATAGGATAGGATAGGATAGGATAGGGGGGGGGTCCCAGGAGGATTTAATTGAACTGTATTAGCATGCACATAGGGTGCGTTCTCGACACGCACACTTTTGTCATCCTGCACAGAATCGGAGCAACTAGCCAATGAATTTGCAGAATCTGCGCAGATTTTGCAAAGCCTGCCTCTCGTGAACGCACCCATAGTCCCGCTGCTGTAAAATGCGCGGGTGAGCATGGAGAGTGACTCGCACAGTGAAAGACTTGTACCGACTTGTTTATCTGTCGGGTGAATCTGTAGGTATATTTATTTAACACACTATTGCCGTTAAATGCTAGAAGTATCTTAAATGCTTTTTGACTATTGTTGTGGGTCACCAAAAAAAACAAGCAAACAAAAAACGTGTTTAACTTGAGCTGTAATTAAAGGGGTGACAAACTAAACGAATGCAAAATTAAATTAATTATAATAATATACATTTCCAGTCATTACAGATTGGAGCCTGTTTGCAGTAAACTATTCTGCAAACTCTCTACGACGCATTGGCTACTGTTTTGTATTTAAGTTAAACGCAATTAAAAGTTCGTTTAGTTTATTTATTGTTTTACTTTCAATGCCCTTTCAAACAACGAGTAGTTTGTGATTTAAAATGTTTTTGTCAGTTTGGCTCCTTGATTATGACCAGGGCTGAAGAAATTGTAATGGTTCCAGAAAATGGTTAATTAGAGCGAAGGGGCATCCTCACCTAGAATGCTATGTTTAGGCGCGTTTGCAAAAGTCTGGTGTCTTTTTGTGCAACCGCGAAAAGTCTGTTAAGTCCAATATTTATGGGCTGTAGAGGTCGAAATTAGAATTATTTTTAATGTGTTTTAAAAAATAAACTCTTTCAGTAATGAATTATATTTTATACTGTTATGATAGCGTACTCTAATTTTCTTGCTATGTTTAGGCGCGTTTGCAAAAGTCTGGTGTCTTTTTGTGCAACCGCGAAAAGTCTGTCAAGTCCAATATTTATGGGCTGTAGAGGTCGAAATTCGAATTATTTTTAATGTGTTTTTAAAAATAAACTCTTTCAGTAATGAATTATATTTTATACTGTTATGATAGCGTACTCTAATTTTCTTAACCGCTAAAGTCTAAATGTAATGTATCCAATTTCATAAATGCAGCTTGTGTTATGATTTTTATTTTCAAAGAGAAATTAATTTGGTACTAAATGCGTTAAACAGAGTGTTCACACTGGCAGTATAATCTGTACTGGTAACAGGAATCGCCCAAAAAGCTGCTTTTAAACCACAGGCATTCATTTTAATGTGTTTTTGTATACTGTAAAGCCATAAATATTTGCAAGCCTTTCATGCGTTTTTTGAGTATGAAAAAAAAACTGCAAACATTTTTGGCACAGATATAAAATTCAACTAACAATACATATTTCGTAGGTCGCCAACATTTCTGGAGAAAAATAGCTTTTATGGGTGTGATTCAGCAAATATTTTGCTTGCAAATTTATGATTTATTTTTTTCGCATCAGGCACAGCGGCAATGAATCCAGCAGGGGGCGTAGCAAACAAACTTTGGCCAGATGTGGAAAATTCGTTTTCCGTTCCCCCAACTTGGAGACGGTCTTTCGGAGCGACTTTAACAAACATCCCGGCTGCGGAAAACGAGAGGAGACCCCCAAACCGCTTGCGTTTGAAGAAGAGGGGTGTTTTAAAGAACCGTAGCAGAGGAGGAGACGAAAATAACATTGAAACTGTTCGGGACGGGACGGGGGCTGCCGTGACACCCGTGCAAGGCAATGCAGGGCGCGGCGCAGGCAGCAGGGTCGGTAACGAGTCACTGCAGAGGGGCGACTCAAGCAGGGAGAGCGGTTGGGAAGAATCTCCTTGTGTGAAACGAAACCGTCAGTGCTTTATAGCCAGGGAACACAGAGAGGAGAGCGCCTTCCTGACTGAAGACGAGGGTACTGATGAAGAGTGTGGCACAGCCAGCCATGAGGTACCTAAACATGTAGGGCTACCAGACGTCCAGGGAAAATGAGGACTGTCCCAGTTTTCAGTTTTTTGCCCCGTAAAATGTAAAAACACAGTTTAAAAGATTAATAAGCATACAGGAATGAGTAGTTAAATTGATACTGCATTTTTTTACTTAAACACATTTGTGTTGTAAAAAGTGGGGGGGCAAATGTCGTCGCCCCCCCCCCCCCCCCCCCTTGCCCCCTTACTTTTTACAACATAAATGGTTTTTAAGTAAAAAATAATTCCGCCAATGGTTCTAAGCTTCTAGAACTGAAGAGCTGCTCTTGTACCGCTAGTCAGAGCACCTTAACGCTGACTCAAAAATCAAACTTTTGAGTGCAATAAGAACCACGCAGAATGACAGCAAACACCAAGGTAAGAGCACACTAAAAAAAAAAGAGATGGACTGTCATAGGATTATGCTGGCTGTGGCTGGCTCTTCTGGCTGTGAAGGCTGGACAGCTCTGTTGTATTGTAACGTGATGGCCTGTCTCTTTCAGCACAGTGATGAGGAGGAGAGTTGCAGTGACTTCATTGAGGACAGTCCCCACGCTCCTGAAGCGAGCCCCTGTAACCACGGCATCCCAGAGTTATTCCAAGAGCATGGGATTATAGGGTGTAAGTATTTATCCACAGCGATCAATGAAACTAAAACAGGTCTTTGTAGCTCAAACTTCAAATGCGTTTTAAGTATGTAATGAAAAACAGAAGCAATATAGGCATTGGATACCAGTGACCATGAACGATACGTGGGTAAGAAACAACATTTTCTACATTTTTAAAGGTTTTACATTTTCAAGTGTCATTAACTCCTATTTTTCTCCAAATCAGAAAAATAAGACCCAAACAACTAGGTGATATAGGGCTCCCAAGCTCCCTCAAGTTGTCTGTTTCACATTTGGTAACATGTTAATGTGAATTTTTATCTCTGTTAAAAAAATAGGGGGTGGGGCTCCCGAGTGGCGCATCCAGTAAAAGCACTCGCTAGAGTGCAGGATGCGCTCTATAGCCTGGACGTCGCCGGTTCGAGTCCAGGCTATTCCCTTGCCGACCGTGGACGGGAGCTCCCAGGGGGCGGTGCTCAATTGGCCGAGCGTTGCCCAGGGGGAGGGAGGGTTAGGTCAGCCAGGGTGCCCTCGGCTCACCGCGTACCAGCGACCCCTGTGGTCTGTCCGGGCGCCTGTGGGCTTGCCTGTAAGCTGCTCCAGAGCTGCGTTGTCCTCCGACGCTGTAGCTCTTGGGTGGCTGCACGGTGAGTCCGCAGTGTGAAAAAAAGCGGGCGGCTGACGGCACACGCTTCGGAGGACAGCGTGTGTTCGTCTTCACCCTCCCGAGTCAGCGCAGGGGTGGTAGCGGCGAGCTGAGCTAAACAAAAATAATTGGACAGTAGTAAATTGGGGAGAAAACAACAGACAATTAATTGCCGACTATTAAATAAAAAATAGGGGTTAAAGACTGGAGGAAACGCTGAAAATATAGACCTTAATGTATGAAATCGAAGCTTTACAACACGACTGCAAAGACCGGTATTCCAGTGAATTTAAGCATTCATAATTCATCAGCTGTTAGGTATTTTAGTTTTGACATCTTTTAACTACAGAATGACATGCAAAAACCATTTCTCCCTCATAAGTTACACACATCACATGTATTTTCCTTATCTTTTCAGTGTCATCCCAGAGCTTCCAGGTTCACTTCCGCAAGGCAGTTGAAGACTTAACTGAAGAAGTCAAGGGGAATTTCCTGTCTCAAGCCCTGTACGGTATGCATCCATAACTAGGACAATTGGAGCTGCTTACTAAATATTAGTACATTGTCGTTGATATGAAGCATCCTTTTTAATATCCACAGAGAAACGGCTTCCTGACCATCTGGCAAATGCGATCCCTGCAGAGGTAGTGTCAGAAATGACTGAAGAGATCTCCACAAGGCTGGACAGCAAGCTCTCCGAAGTGTTCTTCGTGCTGTCGGGAAAGATCGATTCTCTCATCCGAAGAGTTGCAAGAACCGAGAAATCCATTGAAATGTCATTTCAGAAGTTAAGGGAGAGTATTGAGGGTTCTGAGAACTGTGGACACAGAGAGAACGTGAGGATTCTCACCGTCGCCGATAGCAACCCAGGACAAAACGCGGTCGCGTTTTTTTAAAACATTCCACACTGAAAAGGTCGGGCAGTGTACGTTTGTGCACCAGACGATGCTGTTGCTTACTAATATAAAGACAATCAGGGTGATCTAGCTACATTATATATATCAGTGGCAAGCACCTAGAACTGAAGAGCAGCTCCTGAACTCATGTGACTAATAGGGTCTCCTGTAGCGCGATGTGGGGTCCCTGACGATTTCACCTCCCTAACCCAGAACCAGAGCCAATGCTCCCTGTGGACTCCCCATCGAAGACTGCTGACTTCACACAGCCAGGAACGTGCGCTCCCCTGACTGTATGACTCCCCCTGCACATCATGAGGCCGTGCCTTTACCAGTTGAGCCGCTCGGGGACCCCTGCGCTCCCCTGACTGTGTGATTCCCTCTGCACGCCACACGGCCGTGCCTTTACCAGGGGAGACCTTGGGGACCCCTGCACTCCCCTGACTGCATGACTCCCCCTGCACACCACACGGCCGTGTCTTTACCAGGGGAGACCTTGGGGACCCCTGCGCTCCCCTGACTGCATGACTCCCCCTGCACACAACACGGCCGTGTCTTTACCAGGTGAGACCCTCGGGGACCACTTTATGACATTTTGATGTACAGCATGCACATGGACGTACCCAACAACTACCGTAGGAAATTCTAGATCTGTTTCGCCTCAATTGTGATTTAAAATGACATTTAAAAATATCAATGTGTCATAATACAGTATATACATGTTTGTCTGTAAAGTTCTTTTTCCTGTTCGTGTTCCAGAACCCCCTGCAGTGTTTATAAGAAACTCCTTGCTTTACCTTTTGCTGTATCCCATGTTGTCCATAAAGCAGCAATTGTTTTTCAACAGATCAGTTTCATGACTGGAAAAATGCATCATTTAATACAAACCTAAATACCAAGTTGCTATTTTAGTGACTAAAATATTTGTCTTCATTTCAATCTAGAACTGTGAAAGTGTCCCAGATGAATCAAAGTCTTGGAGGAGGCGTGTGAAATGGGCCGAGTGTGCACAAATATCTCATTCTCTGGAGCTTACTATAGCATGGAAACACTGGAAGAGTATGACCACCAGCAGCAAGGTAGACCTGGTTATCATGTTGAAGTATGGTTTATACACTCCTAGAAACGCAAGAACATTTACCAACAAAATCTTCGGTGCTCGTCCGGTTCCTAGTAGCTGATTGATCTTAGAACTTTGTCAAGTTGGTCTTTTTTTAAAGGATCACAATTCTGCCTCAACAGGACTAAGTAACCCATTTCATCCCCTCACCACTCTGTGTGAAGAAGCGTCTCCTTCCCTCTGTCCTGAACCTATACAGTAGGAGTAATTGTATTAATTATTATTATTATTATTATTATTATTTATTTCTTAGCAGACGCCTTTATCCAGGGCGACTTACAATTGTTACAAGATAGCCCATTATACAGATATCACATTATTTTACATACAATTACCCATTTATACAGTTGGGTTTTTACTGGAGCAATCTAGGTAAAGTATCTTGCTCAAGGGTACAACAGCAGTTTCCCCCCACCTGGGATTGAACACACAACCCTCCGGTCAAGAGTCCAGAGCCCTAACCACTACTCCAAAGGATTTGTTTAGCAGCCGCTAGAGGGAGTCATCACACTCTTTAATCCGAGGGATGTGTTTATTTAATCAAATCATTATTTTTATTTATTTTTTTGTTTTACTCTTGCTTTTTAGAAAAAAACCCAAGATGTTTTCCAGGATGAAGCTGATCATCTCTGGAATAGACTCTAATCAACTCTTGATCACACACAAAGCGATTTGATTGGCACAAGCGTGAAAGCGTGTTTTGTTGTTGTCCATTTTTATGATGTTATAACATTGGCGTGGTTCTTGTTGCGATCACGACAGTACTGTGTTTTTTAAGGTGATTTCACAGCTGTTCTTCAGTTCCTGTTGCCTGCCATGAATACAACGCCTGGATCAGCCAGTCTGTTAGGAAGCACCTGCACCAGCTAGTGAACATCATCGGTGGATCTGTGCTCCTGGTCTAAAGCTGAGGGAACACGGAGCCACTGTGTGGCTTGGAACTTGGTTTCAGGAGACCAGGTTTCAGGCCACTGCACGGCACACCAGGGGAGACTTGGGGTTTGATACAGCAAAGTTGCCTCAAACTACGTCTCCTGGAACCAGGATTCAAGCAGCTGCTTAAGGCTGGAAAAACTAAACTGAAGAGCAGCTTCTGAACTGTGTTGAAAAGCAGCTGACTTATAGAACCCCCTGCAGTGTTTACAAGAATCGCATTGCGTTACCTTTGCTGTGTCCTGTGTTGTCCGTATAGCAGAGTTATATTATGAAAAATGTTGCCAATTCTTTTACATTTTACGAAATACATTTTGCATCATGTCCCCCTCCTAATGTATTCTGTATTTTCTTTATCAACAGTACCTATGAATGTCAGTTTTTCTTTAACTGATAGAGAAAAATGAATTAGAAAAGTACTATGATGTTTTTAAAGGAGTGATTAACCATTGGAATTGTTTTAGTAACATTATTAATATTTTAAATAAAATGTATTTTTAACTATTGAAATACAATCTCAGACAAACCCACACTCCAGCCTAGCAGTCTAACAACTGAGCTCCTCAAACCCACTGCCTTCCACACTGCAGCCCAGCAGTCTAACCACTGAGCTCCTCAAACCCACTGCCTTCCACACTGCAGCCCAGCAGTCTAACCACTGAGCTCCTCAAACCCACTGCCTTCCACACTGCAGCCCAGCAGTCTAACCACTGAGCTCCTCAAACCCACTGCCTTCCCCACTGCAGCCCAGCAGTCTAACCACTGAGCTCCTCAAACCCACTGCCTTCCACACTGCAACCCAGCAGCCTATCCACTGAGCTCCTCAAACCCACTGCCTTCCACACTGCAGCTCAGCACTAACCACTGAGCTCCTCAAACCCACTGCCTTCCACACTGCAGCCCAGCACTCAAAGTCCCAACCTTTTTTTCCCCCCAGGACAGCAAACCACATGTAAGATTTAAATGAAATTGTTGCCGCACGATCACTGCAAACGCATATAGGAAACCACAAGCAGTTCACGATGCATTATGCAAGGAGAATGCACCTCCCACTAAAGATAAGCACAGTGTCTGCTTTTACAATATCAGTGATAGGAAAGCTGTACAGTAAAGACAAAGTCTGTGGTAATGTTCCTGCTGTCACATGCCAACATTTGAAATGGTAACTAATGCCTAACTCGAAGTGCTGAGCATTAGGGTTCGAAAGGCTGAGCTTACTACTTGCTTGAAGTGTGCCACACAAAATCAGACATTAGTTGAGAAGTATCTGGGCAAGTTAGGAGTCAAGCTGAAATCTGTACGTTGATTGACTTCTACAACTCGTGTGTTTTGTAAATGACTGCAGCTGTACATTTTTACAAATACTGTTACCTTGGTTGAATTGTAGCCTATACATGTGTAGTTATTAGGGCTGATTTGTGGAGTAGATCCCCTTTGAAGGTGTTTCATGTTGTTGGGTATCGCTTTACATGGAATAAAACTGGAGTATTTCAAATACAAGGTGATAGACAAAGTGCTGCAGACCTGCGCAGAGCCGCGTGCGAGTGATTGCCTTTGAAAAGTGTCAAGTTGTTGTTAATGAAATGGAATGAAATGTGTTCCTCAACACAAAACAAAGTGTTCCCTGTGTTGCCCTTGTTTACACAATCACTGCGTAGCAATGAAGAATCTGACAGTGCGGTTAATACAGAACCTCTCGTGAGCAAACCGGAACCACTGCTTTTATCAGAGCTTGTTTCTTACCTTCTATTAAATCACTTTGATTTCACTTTGCTGGATTCCTTAGACATCTCTGCACTGAATTGTGGGATTGTAGTCCTGGGCAAAGAAATACATATCCCAGAATGCCTCTGCACTGCGGTCTAAGGAAAAATCACATGTACAGGTACGTGACAAATCAGGTAACTTCCTTATAGAAATAAGAGCCAGCTGTGCCCTATGTGGTGCGGGCCCTTATTAAGGGCAGCAGTGTGGAGTAGTGGTTAGGGCTCTGGACTCTTGACCGGAGGGTTGTGGGTTCAATTCCCAGTGGGGGACACTGCTGTTGTACCCTTGAGCAAGGTACTTTACCTAGATTGCTCCAGTAAAAACCCAACTGTATAAATGGGTAATTGTATGTAAAAATAATGTGATATCTGTATAATGTGAAATAATGTATAATGTGATATCTTGTAACAATTGTAAGTCGCCCTGGATAAGGGCGTCTGCTAAGAAATAAATAATAAAATAATAAAAGAAAGACAAGTTGGCTGATCTAGCCTAGAGTACCTGTGGTAGCAACTAGAACCAAAGTGCTTCTGCTGAACTCTGTAAAACACCATCTAGAGGGATTGCACTACCAACCACCCCGAATGATTGTAAACATCATAAGAAGATTAGGGAACAGTGTATTGGAGACAAATTCAATTGCCATTAAAGATCATTTGGGAAGGGTATAGACAGCATAATGTAATACCATATCACCAGCGGCAGCCTTATCCCATTGGAGCTGCCCTATACTTGCACTACCATTGCCCTTTAGTGCAGATGCATTGCTATTGTAGTGTCACTGTCTGTCTGCATTGCCATTGAAGATCACTAGGGAGGGCCAGTCCCCTACATTCATTGCTTGAATTCTCAGTGACCTTGTGGAAACTCTCACACAATAATAAAACCATGTCCATATGAAACAGAGCTGCGAGACTTCAAGTGTTTCCAGCACAAACAGGGGAGATTTATATAAGCCTGGATAAATAAACACAGTCTCTGTTCCCACTGCAGTAAGAACATTTCCCACAATTGTCTTGAGAAACAATCGGCCAGAAGACCATTGGAGGACAAGGGAGAGGGGCTCGGTCTGCGGCTGCCTTGCTCATGCAGAAACAGAGGCACAGGTGCTCAATAGCCTCCTTCACACAGACCAGCTATTACGTTTCAAAGCTGGCATTGAAGTGGCATGCTGGGCTGGGTGAATTGTCTTTAGTTTCAGGTTAAATAGATTCAGTTCTTTAATCTTCGTAGCTCAGTCCTTAAGCCCTGGGATTAGTCTGGTTGATCTTTGAACTCTCCCCAGGGTCACGATGTCACTTTGGTGCTGGGGTGACCAGAATGGAACAGTAGTCTCAGTGCAGGCTCACCAGTCCGTTATACAACCTCATCATAACCTCCTTGGATTTGTACTCTACACTTTTGGCTATGTACCCAAGCATTACTCCTTTAATCCATCATAATACATTTTAAATATGAGTTCATTCCGGGTCTGAAAGTTCATGTAGTCATCTTCAGGTCATGTAGTCATCTTGTTAGGAGTCACTGTGTATCATTTTAAAACTTCTGTTTCCTTAATAGGGTTATTTCTGACATGCACTTTCTTGCACAGTGTTATATTCTGGTGTACCTGCTGTACTGGGAGATTAGACATGGTTCAAAGTAAATAAAGTGATTGCAGCTGCCAAAATAATTCCACAAATCGTACATTTTATGCACTTTGTTATACAGGTCTCAAATGTGCAGTTTTGACAGAAACACATGTATTTTTATTTTGAAGCATGCTACTGCACAAGGTTTAAGAGATCCCTGTTTGCAAGCCTTGCTTTCAGATAGTGTTGCACTTCCTTGGTCACCTGGAGAGTGACATTGTCCCCGCCCCTTTAATTGCTTCTTTCCTATCATAAACCAACCAGCCACTTCCCCTACTGGCTGACATCAGCCAGTAACAGAACCCAGAAGACACTGCTGAAGTGACACAGGAAGTGTAACAGATATCGTGAAATCAGGACAAGGAAACCGAGAACTTTCTTTAACCTACACCAGATGTGTTAAAATGAAATTCCACGTCTGCTAGTTTCAATACTGCACACTTGTGACTTACTGAGATATTGCACAGAATAGGGTTCATTATTTTGTAAGCGCGTTAATATCATAATATTTCAAATTGCTCTTTAAATCTTGGCTGTTTTTTTCCACAGGATAGAAGGTATCGAAACGGATTCTCTGTGCTGTTTTGGAGTGTTAGGTTTATTGTTCACTCTCTGATTAATGTGGCTTGACTGGGTGCCAGCCAGCCAGCCAGCCTCCCATCTATTTTTGCCCTCGCTCACAAGCATTCCTCCACCAGTTCCCTAAACAGGAAGCCCCCTGATTGCGTTATTAAGTAATAAACTCTTTTGCCCACCCAGAACTAGTTTCATCTACAGGCCGGCTATTTTCATGTCTGTCTAATTAGGAAAGATAAAAATTGCACTTACGTGCCAACTTCTGCCAAGCAGAAAAAAAGGTCTTTCAACAGACAAACGTTGATGAATTCTGTAAGCTGCTTCCCAGCATAGTAACACTTGTCTTCATTGGTTTTTTAAAATGACATACAGCTAACAAAATAATTCCAGTAAATCTTACACAATGCTGTATGTATTACCATCGCTTTGTAGATCATCACATTTTCCTACATGGAAGAGGCTCACGTTGTGTGAATCGTGTGTTTGATTCTTAATTCTATCTTTTCGTTGCATTTGTAAAGAACGAATCCCTCGCTCTTAATTTCTTGATACGACTTTACCAAGTTGACCGATAGTATCTGCAGTACTTAGATAGTAGCCTTGTGTACTTTAAGTTTCATTCACAGTAGCCTGTGTATAAATTAACAACTTGGTAGGAGCGTGAAGTATCGCAGTTTTTTCTAACTGCTTAAATGCACTTTGTATCATGTTCAGTTTCACTGGTGACTTTTGGAAACTCAGATGTTTAAAGGACTCTTCAGTAGAGTTCTTAGAATCATGTCTGATGTTCCGCTGATACACCACAGCGTAACCATTAAACCTGTCCCCCTGCAACACTCTTTAAGAAATAAAGGACCTCTTTTTTTAGCTTTTCTTTCTTTCTTTATTTAAAGGTCAATGGAGGACTCAATATCCAAACTTTGCATTTTGTCTGTGGGGCTCTGGACTCTTGACCGGATGGTCGTGGGTTCAATCCCAGGTGGGGAGACACTGCTGCTGTACCCTTGAGCAAGGTACTTTACCTAGATTGCTCCAGTAAAAACCCAACTGTATAATGGGTAATTGTATGTAAAAATAATGTGATATCTTTATAATGTGAAATAATGTATAATGTGATATCTTGTAACAATTGTAAGTCGCCCTGGATAAGGGTGTATGCTAAGAAATAAATAATAATAAAAAATAATAATGGGATGGGACTGACATTGATTGATAAGGAAATGGACGAATGAGATGGGGCCATTTGGCCCATCTATGCTTTTTCAGTTCCTAGTAGCTAATTGATCTCAAAACGTTGCCAAGTCGGGTTTTAAAGGATCCCAGTGATTCTGCCGCAACAGCATGACTAGGTGACCCATTCTATCCCCTCACCACTCTCTGTGTGAAGAAGCGTCTCCTTCCCTCTGACCTTAGTCTGTCCCCGCTTAATTTCCATGCTGTGTCCTGGTTTGTGTGCTTGAAGTCTCGGGTTTGTCAACTCCGTTTAAGTTGCTTAAGACCTCAATCAAGTCTCCCCTAATTCCTCTCTCCCATTCAGTGTACCACGGCCCGGTATTGTTGATGTTATTGTACGTTTATATAAGCATTGAAAACGGTTGTTTTGATTGAGATGGAGCCTCTACTGCAGAACATTGAGTCTGCTCGGGGTTTGAAAACAATTAGAGAATACTTTGCCATCAGTGGGTCTCTAATGGCTATGGATCTGCTCTCTGAGGGGCTGCGATTAGGGAGGGAGGGATGGCACGCCGGTCACGATTACAAACAGATCATCAATCATCCGCTGTCACTGGTAATGAACGCTCTGTCCTGTGAAGTCTTGTGAATATCAGGGCAGTGAATGTAGCCTGAGGTCTGTCTACACACCCACAGCAAGCACATCTCAACCTGGATCTGGGAGTCTCTGCCTGCTTTCTCACATATCTTCCTTAGGTGATAGCGAAACTGGTAGAATGAACTCGTTTGGCTTCATAAAGTCGAATGAAACCCGCTGAATAATGTTACGTTAACATGTTGAATTGCACACCGCGTCGTAGTTTTCTATATACTGAATGAAAAACTGACAAAAAAAATTGACATTTTGAAATCTAACATGAAATACTACTGTACTACTATTATGGCTTCCGGTAGACTTTTGCGATATCATTTTGTAGTTTCTTTGATTACATGATGTTAAATAAAAGATCTAAAATTCTAGGTGATCAAAACTTCTGGCCAAAGCTGTAAGTTATTACTTTGAAGAAAACATTGCTTACTACAGTTACAGATACTTTTCAGGCACAGTTTACATTTTCCAGAGATAAAAACCGTGTTCATGTGACAGGTTTGACTTGCACTGTTGAAGTGCTTTGCAAATTTCAAAATGATGTGTTAGCTGGAGTCCTTTTTAAAAAAATAAAAATGTAGCAAAAAGTAATTTCATTGTATAAAATGTAATCCGTTACCTGTATGAAAAATAAATCATTACAGTTACAATACAAGTTCCTGAAAATTGTAATCGGATTACAATAACGCATTACATGTAATTGAAACACAGACCAGACAGTAAAGCACTCTAATGAAGGATCTATCAGCCAATCAACGGGCTGAATCGAATTCTCTGTGCTTTACTACGCTTTGCTGTGCTTTTACCATGGGGTAGCAATGCAGTAGACTTTGAGAAGAGGGCTGGTTCATTATCTTCACTGTGCTTTTACCAGGGGATACCAATGCAGTAGACTTTGAGAAGGGGGGCTGGTTCATTATCGTCTCTGTGCTTTACTACACTGTGCTGTGCTTTTACCACAGAGTACCGCAGTAAACTCTTAAAAGCAGAAGGCCTGATTAATAAGCTTGCCTCAACCAAGAGTCATTAGGAACGAGCAGGCTGGGAGAGTGAAAGAAAATGGAATTCAAACCACAGGAAGTAAATTTCAATAAATCACCAGAACTTGACAACTTTTGGGAAGGCAAAAGGCCTTTTCTCAGCTGCCTGTCTCCACAGTACACAGCCAGCCGATGCGATAGGGAGCAGGGAGAAAGAGGGAGGCAGACCCAGAGAAGATCCCAAACCAGAACGCCAATTCTGAGCACAAACTGGAACTACAAACTGGGATCATTTTGAAACCGGGCAGCTGAGTCGAGTGGGATTGTTTTACGGCACAGCTTGAGAATACAACAAAACAGCACTTCCTGGACCTGCGATGGAAGCAGTTTGACGGTTAAATGATCATTTGGACTCTCTTTGCACAGCGCAGATATAAAACTGCAAACAGCGGGAAAAAAATGGATTCGATTTTAACTCCAGATGTTGTACCTTTTTTGCGGGCAGTACCCTAGTGTGCAGTGATAGCGAAACCTTTTTAAAATACTGGATTCAGTTAATATTACTGTTTTGCGGGTATTTACCCTGATTCCAGCTGACTCCATTATCCACACTTTCCAGTTAACAAGGGAATCCCGAGCTCTTTCCGGCGAGGTGCAGCGAGGTCAACGCTTCGTCAGGGTTAGAAATGGCCAGTTTGGGATTGGAAGTCGTCCCACGGGACCGCTCGCTCTGACCGGCTGCCCAAAGGACTCCTATAAACCTCCACTGGCTTGCGTTGTCTTGGTGAGTTTGTGGAGCAAACAATTTACAGGGCAGCAGTGTGGAGTAGTGGTTAGGGCTCTGGACTCTTGACCGGAGGGTCGTGGGTTCAATCCCAGGTGGAGGACACTGCTGCTGTACCCTTGAGCAAGGTACTTTACCTAGATTGCTCCAGTAAAAACCCAACTGTATAAATGGGTAACTGTATGTAAAAAATAAATAATGTGATATCTGTATAATATGATATCTTGTAACAATTGTAAGTTGCCCTGGATAAGGGCGTCAGCTAAGAAATAAATAATAATAATTTGAATAGCAATGAAATATAGACTGCAAGCAGCTCCTAGTGAAATATAAAGGAAGGGACTATCCTGCATTGGGCCTATAAAAGATGTAGTGCATTTTTAAAAAGTATCAAATAACTTTTTTTTTTCAAATTTGAAAAGTCCTCTCTCTATTTCATAACTAAAAAAAATGGTCAATGTTGCCTAACAGTGAGTTAACCATGTGTTTCTTAGTAAACACAGAAACCAGGGCCAGAGGACACAGCTGGACATGAAGTGGGGACTTTTGAGAGGACAGGAGAGTGGAAAGGGTATGGGATGTTTGTCTAAATCACTGGGATCCTTTAAGACCCGAGATCAGCCAGTTAATAAGAACCGGACGAGGGCCGATGGGCCTTCTCTCGTTCTTAAATGATCTTATTTAAGTTGTGAATTCCTGAGCTCTGAACCTTTTAAAAGCTGCAATAATGATAGCTTGATAATCGGAGTGTGTGTGTTATTATTTGAGTTGTTTCCAGAATTTGGAATCTGATTTGATCAGGCTTTGATTCCACTCGGACATACAGAGAATCAATCAGGTTCTGCTGAATCACTCTTAAATAAAAAAAAACTTTACACATTAGAAAGGAAATACATTACCGTTTTTTATATGTGTGATCAGTTAGGAAAGTGTAATTGATTTACAATCTGTCAGGTTAACAGCTATTTTTTGGGGTGAAATTATTAACCCTCGTTTATACAAACGGTATAATTTTTTCAGACTTGCAGCATAACTAATATTGAACAACTTAGACAAAAAAGTTAACTTACAAATAAATAGTGCCCGTTTTTACTGAATAAACCCTGGGATTTACAAAAGCTATAGGTTTGTATTTACCAATTCTCATCCAAAAAGTGTCTCAAGCTTAGGAAATTAGCGATTACACTAAGAAAATCTTCATACATTTATTTGAATTCGTTCTAGTGTAATATGGGGCTGTCTGGTTAACAAACTGAACTTACTCATTGAATGCAATGTACATTGTAGTATGGTAGTGTAGTACTTTAGATTGTACTCGCTGGCGGCAGAACCGCGGGGGCAGGGGGGGCACTCAACCCCCCCATGAAAACATTGGGGGGGGCGGGCGGAAATATGTTTTTGCCCCCCCCCCAGCTCTGAGTCGGAGCTTCCCTTTAACCTGAAAAAGATTTACAAGAAGACAGGTCAGGTTTTATAACTCCCCTCTAAACCACAAATTAATTGTTTTTAAATCAGCGAGTAAAGTGGGTGTGAATTTGCGTGAGCGGCTTCAATGAGTGCGTTTAATATGGGTGGCGAGTCTATCAGGATAGCATCATAACATGTATTAAAACCGTATTGCTTGAAATTTTACATGGTAAACACTATCAATCGAAACATGGAGAATTCTGCAGTCACCCGCACTCTTTCACGTTCAACCTTGGCGGTTGGAGTTTCTATTTAATATTTCTTCCTGCTTCACACAGTCCTGCGCAGACAAGTACAGCAAATCAGCAAGCTGTTAGAGGTCTGATTGATTGATCCTCTCAGGAAGTCATTCCCGCCCCCGGACAGGTGTGTGCTTTTAGTAAGTAGTTAGCGAAACAATTCAATTCCTTTAGCGACAATTCACACTCACTTCACATGTTCAATAAAATCAATGAATTTGCGGTTAGAGAGGAGATGAAAAACCTCACCTGTCTTACAGTGTCCCCGAATTATTATTATTATTATTATTATTTATTTCTTAGCAGACGCCCTCATCCAGGGCGACTTACAATCGTAAGCAAATACATTTCAAGTGTTACAATACAAGTAATACAATAAGGGGCCTGTTGGCAACCCTACCTCTGAATGTTGTCAGTGTCAGCAGCAGCGATAGCAGCTAGTTTGAATGGCAAGATGTAGAAATGTAGGGCAGCAGATGTAGGGCAGCAGTGTGGAGTCGTGGTTAGGGCTCTGGACTCTTGACCGGAGGGTCGTGGGTTCAATCCCCGGTGGGTACACTGCTGCTGTATCCTTGAGCAAGGTACTTTACCTAGATTGCTCCAGTAAAAAAACCCAACTGTATAAATGGGTAATTGTATGTAAAAATAATGTGGTATCTTGTAACAATTGTAAGTCGCCCTGGATAAGGGCGTCAGCTAAGAAATAAATAATAATAATAATAATAATAATAGAAATCAAACAACTGGATGCAGACTGATTACTTGAATAAACTTCACGAACACGTTACTGAACAAACAGCACGATCAGCACTAACACACGCAGTCTACTGGATATTTTTAATTTAATTATTACCACTTTTTTACTTTCGCAAATACATTTTAGCACCTGCTTTCAGCTCTTAAACAGTTCCAGAGTTCAAGTTAGCTACAATATTTTATAAGCAATTTGAACTGTGCAACTGTTTAAGAGCTGAGAACAAGTAAAAAGGTCTAATTAAGCAGATGATCAGTTCAATTCAGGGTCTAGTTCAGTAATTGAGAGATCGGCTGGAATGAAAACCAGCAGACACAGGGGGTCCCCCCAGGACCAGGATTGGGAAGCACTGCTCTAGGGGAATCACTTGATCACATGTGTTTCTGCACAGACAGCATGAATTCAAGCAAAAAAAAAAGGTGTTTGTCGGTGCTGTAGACCATGCTTGAAATACTGGGAAATACTTTAAATGCACCGGATCAGTCTACAGTGTTTGCTGGATTTGTTTTTTTGTGAGCGATTTACTGTAAAACATTTCTGCTTATACATGTGTATAAAATTGGCATTAAAAAAGAATGCTAGTTATTTCACGTTTCTGCCATTTCAGTCGGGAGTGTTATGAAATAAGAATATGAAGCGCTGTTTGTGACCCATTTTTAACCTTCATAATTATGACAATAGAACTACATTTCTGCAATTTTTTTTTCATGCTTTGGTCGCAACTGAGGTGCATGTTTTCGAAGGTCTCGCCGAGATTTATGTAGGGCTTTAATTATTTTCAGAATTAACTCATGAATCGTGTTTCGGTGGGAACCCTAAAAATAGCACAGAGGAAGCTTCGCCCCCCTAATCGTAAAAAGCTTCTGCTGCCACTGATTGTACTGAATATAAAAACATTGTGTTAGTGTTTAGAGGGAACATGAAGCCACTGTTCAGAAGACCAGGTTTCAGGCCACTGCACGCCACACCAGGGTGAGACTTGGGGTTTGATACAGCGACCTCAGACTAGGTCTCCTGGAATCAGGTTTGAAGCCGCTGTTCCTGAAAAAGTGGCTTCATGTTCCCTCAGTTTGACATTTTGTTCTTTGCACCTTACACCATGAACATTCATAAGCCGCTTTCACGGTACTGAGCCATCTCAAAAGTTCTTAAATTAGTACTGTCGTTATTCCACTAACGAGGAGAGCAGGGCCCCGAGGGGGTGGAGTGTGTTTACGGCTACACTCCTGAGTGAAATAAACACCAGGGAGTATTCTGTTTATATATTCAATCTTTGTAATGGAGCTATTTTTAAACCTACATGTAAACAGCTGATATCGGATGATTACTTTCCTTTGATCAATCTTTGCATTTGCTAAGCAATGCAGCTTAATTCGGATGAGTGTGATTCACCTCCCGTTTGGATTTAAATGCAAGAACGCAAGATTCCAAAATACGATGCGACGTAGAGCCAGAAAGTGGTACATTATCAGAAAGTGGTACATCATCAGAATGTGGTACACCGTCAGAATGTGGTACGCGTGCCCGTTTAACGCCAGAAAATGGTGAGCTGTGATTGGCGACGGCACAAAACACTACGAACAAGACAAACTGTCGTTCACCCACAAAATCGGATATATGTTTACCATTTTAGATAACCAAATTTGTTGCTCAGTCATCAGTTAAAGTCGCATACATTTGCTGAATTGTGAAATTGTGAAGAACTTTAAGGGCCAAACTCAGTACGTCGTACCCCGTTCAGACGGGTGTTTCCATGTTCTCTGAGCTAAAATCATTTGCGCGTGCCCGGGCAAGCGCAGTACGAGGTGTACCACATTTTAACACGTACCACAAAATAACACCACACCAGTAAGAATTCATGTGGGACAGCCGAATATGAAAAAGTTATCCGATGCTAGGCATCCCAACGCTTTGTTGTATAAAATTAATTAACGTACTGATAACAAAATAAATAAATACATTAAAAAAAATTCAAGAATAAAACAATCCGATTCAACCAGAGTTAAAACTGTGCATACTTATTTCATATTCATTTGTCACTTGAAAAGCAGTAGAAAGTATTCTAATAAGAAGTTAACATGTTATGAAGCCGAGTGCGCTGAATACAAAACCCTAGCCATGTACACAACAGGCTGGCAAGACAACAAACAACAGAGCTGGGACAAGTTCAACACACGGCCCTTTAATTGGGCAATTGCATCTACCAATCCGTTCCACTCAGGCATGGCCAGTTCAAACACAGAGCTGAGAGACCGGGCCGGCTCTCTCCTGGGAGGGTAGGAGTCAAGAGTTTACTACGAGGGCAAAACAACGCCAGCCAAAACAAAGAAGCAAATGCTCTGGAATTGGCGACTGCAGTTTAACCCATCCCTTCCACAGCTGCGCGCTCCCATTGCTGCCCGTTCTGTGCTCGTAAAACCATTCTAATACAGCATTATCAAGGTACTTTCTCTCCGGTTTTTATTTTAGAATACATCAGTTTATTAAAATCAGTGAAATCAATGTCTTTGCCAGTTTTGCAGGTAAATATCAGTGGTTATACTCTGAGACAGTCAGAAAAGCAGCTCACCTGTTTCTTCTACTCTCTGTGAGTGCAAACCATGTGAAGCTGGTGCAGTTAACATCCCATTGCTTCTGTATCAGAACACCCCATTGCTTTTGTATCAGAACACCCCATTGCTTCTGTATCAGAACACCCCATTGCTTCTGTATCAGAACACCCCATTGCTTCTGTATTAGAACACCCCATTGCTTCTGTATTAGAACACCCCATTGCTTCTGTATCAGAACACCCCATTGCTTCTGTATTAGAAAACCCCATTGCTTCTGTATCAGAACACCCCATTGCTTCTGTATCAGAACACCCCATTGCTTCTGTATCAGAACACCCCATTGCTTCTGTATCAGAACACCCCATTGCTTCTGTATCAGAACACCCCATTGCTTCTGTATCAGAACACCCCATTGCTTCTGTATCAGAACACCCCATTGCTTCTGTATCAGAACACCCCATTGCTTCTGTATTAGAACACCCCATTGCTTCTGTATTAGAACACCCCATTGCTTCTGTATTACAGCACCCCATTGCTTCTGTAGTTCTGATTTGTTGTACAGTTGTTTAAGATCCCTAATTAAAGCACAAAGTGGTCTAACATTTTCACACGAGTTTCTATATCACTGACTACTGACTGAAAATGTTTAATTCTCACAGGACCGAGCAGGTAGGTATATAAAGAATATAAATGAAGGTGTTACTTCTAATACATTTGCACTCTACTGCACTTCCAGGTGTGAACCCAGGGGTGTGCAGTAACTCCACATGCTTGAGTGGAAATTGGAAAACACTGACCTGTGTCTTTTGAACAGGAGTTGACAACCCTGGAGAATACAGGGCTTTAACTCAGCACAGAAACCAGGACCAGAGGACACAGGCACAAATGAAGTGGAGACAGACTTGAGGGGATGGAATGGGTTACCTAGTCATGTTGTTGAGGCTGAATCACTGGGATCCTTTAAGACCCGACTTGACAAAGTTCTGAGATCAATCAGCAACTATTATTATTAGTATTTGTTTATTTAGCAGACACCTTTATCCAAAGCAACTCCCCTCCCACTGCAAGCAGGTTTATGCAGGTCTCAGTGTGGACAATGGGTAGTCAAGCACCGTACTGTTAGTTTGTTTAGCAGACGCCTTTATCCAAGGCGACTTACAGAGACTAGGGTGTGTGATCTATGCATCAGCTGCAGAGTCGCTTACAACTACGTCTCACCCGAAAGACGGAGCACAAGGAGGTGAAGTGACTTGCTCAAGGTCACACAGAGTTAGTGAGCGAGCCGGGATTTGAACTGAGGACCTCCTCCTGGTTGCAAGCCCTTTTCTTTAACCACCAGACCACACAGGCTCCTGTAAGGAACCGGACGAGCTTAGATGGGCTGAGAGGCCTCCTCTCGTTCATACATGCTCTTAAATGAGCCCCTAGACTATTTGCCAGTATTTGACACTGTATGAACCAATATGGTCTGCAATATTAAAAACAGGGTGTAATATATATAATATATAATTTATTACGTTTCTAAATGTGGCTGTTAGATTTTCAGCGCTGTCTTGTTGTCTTGTTGTCCAAAGGAGCTAAGAGGCAGAACTCTCAAAACCAGAAGGAAACTACGTGCAATATTATAAGCCGTGTGGCTGCAGACAGAATGCTGTCTGTAAACAGAATGCTTCGAAACGGTATAAAAGTGGTGCAAATGTGCTGCCATGTGTTACATTTTCCTGTTGGCATATTTTAATACCAGTATGGTAAATAATCGTGTTTAAATTTCATAATATTACATTAGTACACGAGACAACAAATGCTTTATAGTTGCTGCTCATAGGATCCAATGACTTGAAATAAAATATACCAGGCTGGTAATAGCGTTGGGGTATATGCACGCCTGTTGAGTGGAGCAGTGTGGAGTAGTGGTTAGGGCTCTGGACTCTTGACCGGAGGGTCGTGGGTTCAATCCAAGGTGGAGGACACTGCTGCTGTACCTTTGAGCAAGGTACTTTACCTAGATTGCTCCAGTAAAAACCCAACTGTATAAATGGGTAATTGTGTGTAAATAAATAAATAATGTGGTATCTTGTAACAATTGTAAGTCTCCCTGGATAAGGGCGTCTGCTAAGAAATAAATAATGAGCAGTGAATGCGAAAACCATTTACATAACCAAGACTCGTATTATCCAGCCGACAATACTGGTGCTGTCAATGAAAGCTGCTACTACTAGCTAATTGCATTTCTACCAGCTCACCACAAGATGGCGACGTTTCCACTTGTCCAGCTCCAGATTTAAGTTAGCTGAACTGACAGCAGTCATCCACACCCTGACCACCCAAGTGAACCTCATTTCCAGAGTCACATATCCGCAAATTAACATTAAACCCTGCAGACCCATAGCAGCCATTGTACAACCCGCACAAAAAGCATGCCATGAAAGGCGCTATATAAAAATAAATTGATTGATTATTGATCATTGATTATTTTAAAATGATCTAATTTGCAACTTGAATTAATGTCAACGTGCGGGTCACTTGAGTGGTCTGAGTTAAACTGGCGATTTCAATTAAAGAGGTGTACACTCAAGGGTACAAGTGAAGGGCTCTAGGACCCAACGGGTCCCTGTGTCTGCCCTGGTCTGCATAGGCAGGACTTAGCTGTCCATCTTCTTTATTAATGGGCTGTCAAAAGCAAGCCTGCCTCAGACAGAGTCTATATTAAACCTGCTATCATCGAATCACCTGAGTTCTCTAAACACTAAGAAGTCCTGCAAAAAAAAAACGACTGCTGTAATTTCTTTGTAACGGATTGGAAAACTTCAACGTTATAGAACTTTTTAAAACTTTTTTTTTTTTACAAATGAGCGAAAGAACAGGCAAGAAAAGGTGAGTGGCATTGTTTTTTAATCGTGTTGTTGATCAACACAGCAGGGATTTTTCTAATATTTTAATAGCTTGGAAGGAATGGATTTAAAACAAAACAAAATAGTTTATTCGGTCAAACGAATACATTGTGAATGGTCACCTCTTAAAAGTACTAAATCCGTTTTGCACAACATATAAAAAATACAGTGTAATATATATATATATATATATATATATATATATATATATATATATATATGGGTTAATGTATTATAAATGATTGTGATTTTGGTATTGTAGACCGAAGCAATATCAGTTTAAATACGCCGGGTTAATTTATTATGCAAAAGAAAATTGATAAATTCAGTGACAAACGTTTGCACTTGCATTTGTTATTACATTGAGAAATACTAAAACAAACCTATTAAATTCAGTGATAAACGTTTTGACAAGCAGTCTTTATCACATTAAAAAAACACTAAAAGAAGCTTTATAAATGCAGCGACAAACTTTTGGAAGAGAGAAGTCGCTTTTAATGTCGAAGATTGTTTTTGTGTGTGTGTGTGTGTGTTTCCAAATGTCTCCAGAACTATTGAATTTAGAAATACTAAAATAAACTTAACAAACGACAAACGTCTCGACTAAAGTTTGTAAAGTTTATTTTAGAATTTTAATGGATGTCTCATAGTCATTGATGATATTTTTTCTTATTTTTGATTTTACTCAGTTTTAGGTTCGGTGCCCTAAAATGTATGAACCTGATTTTTTTTTTTCAGTACTCGTTTCACTAAATGCATATTTTTATGGCATGCGGTAATATTGTATAGTCGGAGCTGGATTAATAGAGAGTTAAAGAGCGTCTGTAATGTATAGATCATTAAACGTGACCCTAGTATCCTCTATGAGAAAAACAGAAATGATCGAAATAGTTAAGTGATATAAAGTACCTTTATAACCGTTTAGCATTGTAAAAGCACCGGAAATGTAATAAAGCACAGCGAAAACAATGTGTACAGTACCGTAGAGGGTAAAGCATAGGCAAGCACTGTCAAGCAGTTTGTAAACTTTTTTTATTTATATGATCATTTGGTGAGTACAATACTAGTTGCAAGCTTTCTACAGACTCAAATCTAACAATTTGAACTTGAAAAAAACATCTCAATAAATACTTTTATTATTATTATTATTATTATTATTATTATTATTATTATTATTATTATTAATTATTTATTTGGGAGGGGTGAGGATTGACTCGAGGAGGGGTGAGGATTGACTCGAGGAGGGGTGAGGATTGACTCGAGGAGGGGTGAGGATTGACTCGAGGAGGGGTGAGGATTGATTCGAGGGGTGAGGATTGATTCGAGGGGTGAGGATTGACTCGAGGAGGGGTGAGGATTGACTCGAGGAGGGGTGAGGATTGACTCGAGGAGGGGTGAGGATTGATTCGAGGGGTGAGGATTGACTCGAGGAGGGGTGAGGATTGACTCGAGGAGGGACGAGGATTGACTCGAGGAGGGACGAGGATTGACTCGAGGAGGGGTGAGGATTGACTCGAGGAGGGACGAGGATTGACTCGAGGAGGGGTGAGGACTGACTCGAGGAGGGGTGAGGATTGATTCGAGGGGTGAGGATTGACTCGAGGAGGGGTGAGGACTGACTCGAGGGGTGAGGATTGACTCGAGGAGGGGTGAGGATTGACTCGAGGAGGGGTGAGGATTGACTCGAGGGGTGAGGACTGACTCGAGGGGTGAGGATTGACTCGAGGAGGGGTGAGGATTGACTCGAGGAGGGGTGAGGATTGACTCGAGGGGTGAGGACTGACTCGAGGAGGGGTGAGGACTGACTCGAGGAGGGGTGAGGACTGACTCGAGGAGGGGTGAGGATTGACTCGAGGAGGGGTGAGGATTGACTCGTCGCCAATTTTTTTACCCCAGTTTCTCTCCCCAATTTAGCATGCCCAATTATTATCTGTATCCTCGGCTCACCGCTCGCAACCCCCCCGCCGACTCGGGAAACGGAGGCTGGAACACGTGTCCTCCGAAACGTGCTCCTGCCAAGCCGTCATTTTTCGCACTGCAGATCCACAGCAATGCCACCAGACCTATAGTGCCGCAGGTCAACACAGATCTGGCGGCTCCACTGCAGAACCACAGGCGCCCTATCGGCCATCGTTGATGCGCGGTGAGCCGTGGATTCCCCTGCCGACCTAAGCCCTCCCTACCCGGGCAGCGCTCAGCCAATTGTGCGCCGCCCCCTGGGAACTCCCAGTCACGGTCGGCTGTGACATAGCCTGGATTCGAACCTGCGATCTCCAGGCTATAGGGCGCATCCTGCACTCCGCGCGGAGCGCCTTTACTGGATGCGCCACTCGGGAGCCCCAGTAGACCTACATTTTAAAATGAGTGTCCAAAATAAATGAAAACGTGCTACAATCATTACTGCAGTGGATCATGTGAAATAATTTGGAAGCCAAATATATACCAAGTAGTAGTATTAAAATTCATTAAAAGCACAGCAGGACAAAAAAGTGCTAAGCAAGGGTTTTAAAAAGTCTTGCATCTTATTAGCACTACAATCACACGTACCCTTTTTCTTCTGTTTGAAATACTGAAAGAAAATGTACGAAGGAGAGGAGGCCGTTCGGCCCAGCTAAGCTTGTCCTAGTAGCTGATTTATTAAAAATAAATCGCAGTGATTCAGCCTGTTATGTGTGTTCTTTATGATTATTCATCTCTCATCATCTTCCATGCTTACTAAACTATTCCAGTAAAAAATGCTTCTAAAAAAGCAAGGCTGACTGAGGAAGTGAGGTGGGGGATATATTTCAGTGATGCACAAGCTCTAGCGAACAGTGCTTCTCATGGGCAGCGCAATGCTAATATGCTTCCCCTACCCAGATAATTATACATAGAGAAACAGAAAACAAATGATATAAACTGAAGCAATACATAATCATACAGAGCACACAAGAGAAGATAGCCTGTAAGGCATTAAGTATTAAAAAAGATGTACAAAGATCTGACCAAAAGTCTAGCATCACCCTATATTAATAAAGCAAATAAATTCAATTGATTAGAAGTTCTTTGAAATCAAAAAATGATTTCCCCCTCTTCGTGGTTGTTTTTTGCATGTGTGTGTGTGTCTCAGTATTTTGGTAGGGTGCTTCAGTACAGCTGTTACGTCAGTATGCAACACAGAGTTCATATCAGAGAAAGAGACACGCAGCAGAGCATTCGGTGTGTCACAGATAACAGCAGCCCCTCCCTTACACACTGCGTGCGGGGGGATCCGCTGACGTCACTGAGACTTATCAGCGCTGAGCGGGACCATCTGTTCAGAGGGATAGAGGGGGTTCGTATTTTACTGGACTGGGGGGAAGAGAGGGGCCAGGAGTTCTACTGTAGTGTTGTGCCTCTTTATCGTAACATCAAACACTCAATCAGAAACTTTGAGGTTAAACAAAACTGCAAAGAAAGTATAAAGGAAGCTTCAAAAACATCCGGCTTCTCCAAGTCTGTGTGCTTGAAACGCATCCAGATCTTCCATCCATATCAATTAAACAACAGTGCTGAGTTTAAAATGCTAAAAGAACCTGATTACATTCAATCATATATTTCCACCAGACTTTGGTTTCTAGTGGAAATGTTTGTCATTGAATGTGATAGGTTTATTTGCCTATTACAATCGGTTTACTTTACGCACACCTTGGGAATGGAGGTTGTTCGTAAGTCTGAATTGTCTGTAAAAAAAGTCTATTAAACGGTACACAGACAAGAGGACGGGGGGTCCAAAAACTGAGAGCCGCTGCTCTAAACAAGTTGATTTGAACAGTTGTTGCCGTCCTGTTTCTCTGAGACCTTCCTCTGGGCACAGAAAGCGGGTGTGTTTAGGGTGCTGTTTTGTGGAGCCCTGTCGCGTCGCTGGGTATTTTTAGCATCAGGCTTCTTCACAAGGTCGCCGGCTAGCTTTTCATCCCCTCACTTCCTCATCAGCTCTCCCTTCCCTTCGGTATTGTTCTGCATTGGAGAACGCTTTCCTGAAATCAGGCGGCTCTGCTGGAGATCAGGAAGCAATGCACCATACACGGTTTTAACTCTCATTCAAGTTAAAACGCAAAATGTTACCTGAAAATGGTGCCACAAAAAGACTTGATTTGAGTTACTGGGATTACAAATGTCTTCAGAGCATAAGAGCATTAGAAAAGGTACGAACGAGAGGAGGCCATTCAGCCCATCTAAGCTTGTTCGGTTCCTAGTAGCTGATTCATCTAGAAATGTATCAAGTCGGGTCTTAAAGGATCCCAGTGATTCTGCCTCAACAGCATGACTAGGTAACCCATTCCATCCCCTCACCACTCTCTGTGTGAAGAAGTGTCTCCTACCCTCTGTCCTGAGTCTCCACTTCATTTCCAGCTGTGTGTCCTCTGGTCCCGGTTTCTTAAAGGTTCAGGTTAACTATGCCAACTCCTTTGAAGATTTTAAAGACTTCCGTGAAGCCCCTCCTATTTGCTCCAGGCTAGATTCAGGTCTGCCATCTTCATAACTCATTCCTTTAAGCCCCGGGATGAGTCTGGTTGCTCTTCGCTGGACTCTCTCCAGTTTTAATTCAGCAAGCCTTTAAACGCAAGCACCTCCTTATTCTCTCCAAGCCAGAGAGACTCTTCCGTCCTCCACACAGCCCCTGCCCCTGCCCTGTGAATCATTGCCGGTGTTTCGATGCCTGAATCCCTGTGTGTTCCTCTGCAGGGTGTGCTCGGAGAGGCGGAGAGAGAAGTCCCGGGCCGCGGCGCA
The DNA here is from genome assembly GCF_902713425.1 of Acipenser ruthenus. Lineage (NCBI taxonomy): Eukaryota > Metazoa > Chordata > Actinopteri > Acipenseriformes > Acipenseridae > Acipenser > Acipenser ruthenus. The sequence continues at coordinate 2,057,591 of NC_081231.1, forward strand.
GAGCCGGAGAGGCAGGGAGAGCGAGATGTTCACAGAGCTGGCACTGCAGCTGCCCCTGCCCCACAGCACTGCCCTCCACCTGGACAAGGCGTCCATCGTGAGACTGACCCTGAGCTACCTGCGACTGCGAGCCCTGCTGGACACAGGTGAGCAAAAGAAGCCCAATGGTCAGCCACCAGCATGGCACGCTTTCTATTATTCCTACTTAATTGATCTAATTATTTGTTCAATAAGACATGCTTAATATTTTCAAGGTCTTTTGCAGTGGATGATTTCAGAAATGCACTTGATTTAAGGTACTCTACCTATAAAACATTTTGAAGCCTGGAGAGATGTGTTAAATGTGTCCAATTAATCAAATAATTAGGCCAATTAAGTAATTGAGCTCGGGGTGGAACAAAAGCCAGAAGACGGAGGTTAAGAGACTTGCTCAGGGTCACACACAGTAAGTCAGTGGCTGAGCCGGGATTTGAACCTCCTGGTATTAAACCCTTTTCTTAACCACTGGACCAGCAAAAGACTGAAGTGAAGTGCTGACCCATATTAAAGCTGAGCACCACGAGACAGCGGTGGAGTGCAAACCGTGTCTCAGAAGTGACCACTGTCCTATCGTCCAGCAGGTGCAGGTGACCGCAAGGCGGACAGTGAGGACAGAGACACAGTCCTGGGGGCGTCGATAGAGGGGTTCCTGCTGCTCATCTCCCAGAGCGGCCACATCGTGTACACCTCCGAGGCCGTGGCCAGCCACGTGGGCATCCACCAGGTACCACATACTTGCATCACCTAGAATTTTAGGATCATGAAATCAAAGCAACTACAAAATGATATCGCAAAAGCCTACCGGAAGCCATAATACTAGTACAGTAGCATTTTATGTTACATGGTAAAGCATAGGGGAGCACTGTAAAGCACAGAGAGGTCTGGTAAAGCACAGGGAAGCATTGTAAAGCACAGAGAGGTATGGTAAAGCATAGGGAAGCATTGTAAAGCACAGAGAGGTCTGGTAAAGCATAGGCAAGCATTGTAAAGCACAGAGAGGTCTGGTAAAGCATAGGCAAGCATTGTAAAGCACAGAGCGGTATGGTAAAGCATAGGGAAGCATTGTAAAGCACAGAGAGGTCTGGTAAAGCATAGGCAAGCATTGTAAAGCACAGAGAGGTCTGGTAAAGCATAGGCAAACATTGTAAAGCACAGAGAGGTCTGGTAAAGCATAGGGAAGCATTGTAAAGCACAGAGAGGTATGGTAAAGCATAGGGAAGCATTGTAAAGCACAGAGAGGTATGGTAAAGCATAGGGAAGCATTGTAAAGCACAGAGAGGTCTGGTAAAGCATAGGGAAGCATTGTAAAGCACAGAGAGGTCTGGTAAAGCATAGGGAAGCATTGTAAAGCACAGAGAGGTCTGGTAAAGCATAGAGAAGCACTGTAAAGCACTGAGAGGTCTGGTAAAGCATAGGCAAGCATTGTAAAGCACAGAGAGGTATGGTAAAGCATAGGCAAGCATTGTAAAGCACAGAGAGGTCTGGTAAAGCATAGGGAAGCACTGTAAAGCACAGAGAGGTCTGGTAAAGCATAGGCAAACATTGTAAAGCACTGAGAGGTCTGGTAAAGCATAGGGAAGCATTGTAAAGCACAGAGAGGTCTGGTAAAGCATAGGGAAGCATTGTAAAGCATAGGGAGGTCTGGCAATTAAAGCAAAGTTAGTGTGCAGATTTACCTGGTAAACTTATTTTCTTCTTCAGGAAGCAAACCCAACAGTAAATGAAGATGGAAGTTATTCATAAACCTTGGCATACCTGTTGTGATTGAGCTGGACCAGAGAATGCAATGATGATATTGAACTTCGAGTCAAAATGTTTCCTTTCTTTCAGTGTTTCTGAATTCTTTTGTTTCAGATGGAGCTTATCGGGCAGAGTGTTTTTGAGTTCATCCACCCCTGTGACCAGGACGAAATGAACGAGGCTCTGAACTCTAAGCAAGGTACCTGCTTTACACCGGCTGAATTAGAAAGCAGAACAAACCCAATACAGCCAGCCTCGAAAAACTGTCAACCACAACGCCAAACACGGGCTCAGTTTCACTATCAGACACAGGGCATCTCCCAGGCAGCTTCCCCTGCTCCTCGCGTGAAAAACTCTTTGGATTTGAGCACCCTGGGAAAACTATGTGTGTCAAAGAGATATCTTATGCTTTCATCAGTGTTGTGAGTCAAGACTGAAATAAACTGAGTCAAGCAGACCAGCGTTTCAGCTAGTGCCTTCATCAGTGTTATTGAGGTCAAAGTACAATAAACAAAAGTGGACACACGTCTTTGCTTCATGACTTTTCTTCAAGGTTTCCCTCAGTATTTCCAGGGTTCAAGCCTGATCAGTGTTGGCGTTGTGTTAGACTAGGCTCGTGCTCACAGGCTGTGTCGGGCAGTATCTGAACCTTCCCTTTCTCTTCTCCAGAGCCCTCAGTGGTGGGGAGAAGGCGGGACTGTGACTTCTTCCTGAGAATGAAGTGCACTCTGACCAATCAGGGCCGCACTGTCAACCTCAAATCAGCTTCCTGGAAAGTAAGCAAACAAAATCAATTTTAATTCCCATGTAACAAATCAACCAATCACAGTTATGGATCTGTGTATCCTGTATACTGATGAGGAGGTGTGCATTATATGTACCTCATTACTGTAATCTGATTACATTTTCAGTAACTGTGGTGATTCCTTTTTCACACAGCTAACTGAATCTTGGCACGGATTACATGTTCTGTGAAAAATAACTTAGTTACTTTTAGTTATATTTTAAAAAAGCACTAAGGCTAACGCACAGCAAAATCAGAAAGCGCTTCCACAGTGCAAGTCAAACCCTACACGTCACACGACCGCGCTTTTCAGATCATCCTGCTAGAAAACAGCATCAGAGGAGGGAGGGAGTGGCTTCGATAGCTGGATCTTCAAAGAATATTTCCAGCTGCAGCCTGACCAAACCCAAAACAATATCTCTGTAAAATGCAAACTGTGCCTGAGAAGAAACTGTTTGGAACTGTAACTGGTTAAGTAACTCTAGGTAACTTGTAACTGTAACGGATTACAGTTAAGTAACTGAGAGCTCGGGGTGGAACGAAAGCCAGAAAACGGTTTGACCCCCCCTGGTTTAGAGACTCCAGTCAAGTTGAATAATATAGTCATTTCTTAGTGTTTTTGGTATACAGTTTCCGTGACAGTGTGATATCTGTGTAATAACTCTCCCTGCTCAGGTCCTGCACTGCACAGGCCACTTGAAGCTGCCCTGCCCCTCACAGACCCCCTACGGGACCCCCAAGGGCTGCCTGGTCCTGCTTTGTGAGCCCGTGCCGGTCCCCAGCAGCAGTGACTGCAGCCTGAACCCCAACACCTTCCTGACTCGACACAGCATGGACATGAGCTTCACCTACTGCCACCCTAGGTCAGTGCGACCTACTGTACCTTAAAGGTGCTTCTTAAACGCGGGGTGCCTCCTGCAGTGAAAGACCTGCTCCCGATTGAGATCACTGACACAGAACTGCTTTTCTGTCCAGGGTGAAGGATTTGCTGGGTTATGAGGAAGGTGAGCTGCTGGGACGCTCAGTGTATGAGTTCTGCCACGCTGTGGACACGGACCACGTCAGGAGGACTCACCACAGCCGTAAGGACGTCCATTCATCCTTCATTCATCCATCCATCCGTTCCTTCGTTCATTTACCAACTAGACCAGCTGTTCTCAAACTTTTTTCTAGCTGGGCCGCCTTTTGAAGTGACTTAGGTCTAGCCTGGCCCCTCTGTGCACAAAATCCATTACTGACGTAATATAAGAACATAAGAAAATGTACCGATGAGAGGAGGCCATTCCACCCATCTAAGCTCGTCCGGTTCCTAGCAGCTGATTGATCTCAGAACTTTGTCAAGTCAGGTCTTAAATGATCCCAGTGATTCTGCCTCAGCAACGTGGCTAGACAGCCCATTCCATCCTGTCTATTTCCAGTTAATTACCAATTGTGTTCTCTGAACCCGGTTTCTGTGTTGCGCTCAAAGTATTATAAAAGTAATAATGAATCTATGGTGTGTATGTCCTATAGAATTAATTTTGCTTCATAAAGTCGAATGAAACCTGCTGTATAATGTTATGTTAACATATTGAATTACACACCGTTTTGTGGTTTTCCATATACTTTATGAAAAACTGACAAAAATGTGACGTTTCAAAATCTTACATGAAATACTGTACAACTATTATGGCTTCCGGTAGACTTTTCCAATATCATTTTGTAGTTACATGATGTTAAATGAAAGATCTAAATTATGTTCATATAGATTCATTTTTATGTCTCAGTCCTAAAATTCTAGGTGATGCTAGACTTTTGTCCATAGCTGTATTTTTCTGTCTGCAGTGCTCAGTAAAGGCCAGTCCTCCACCGGTCTCTACCGTCTCCTGGCCAAAAGGGGCGGCTACGTGTGGGTGCAGACCGACGCAGCGGTCATCTACGACAGCCGGAGCGGTCAGCCACAGAGCGTGATCTGTGTCAACTACATCCTGAGGTGAGCCACTGTGCAGCCAGCTTTACCAGCTCCGAGTCACACTGAACTCTCTGCCTCTACCCTGTTCAAGTACAAACTGCTAGGTCAGTTTACCAGTCTACAGCTGTGGCCAAAAGTTTAGCATCACCTAGAATTTTAGGATTGAAAAAAAAAAAAACTATATGAACAAAATTGATATTTTATTAAACATCATGCAATCAAAGAAACTACAAAATGATGTTGCAAAAAAAGTCTACCAAAAGCCGTAACAGTAGCACAGTATTTCATGTTGGATTTCGAAACGTCACATTTTTCAATTGTCAGTTAATTCTATAGACTGGTGCAAAATTTTTGGTCATAGCTGTGTATCTCTCTCCCTCACCTCAGTGGTCTGGAGGAATCGGAGGTGATTTTCTCATTGGAGCAGACAGAGTCTCTTCTCAAGCCCCGCCCCTCCGTCGCCACGGCAACACCCGACGACGCCCACCTGCTCTTCACCGAGCTGTGGGAGGAGCCCGATGAGCTGGCACGACTGGCACCCGAGCCTGGCGATGACATCATAGCGCTGGACTTCGAGAGCAGCGACAGGGGTGAGAAGATATCTATATATGAGTTTACAGTGCTCTGCTTTCAAAATATACATGAGAAAGAACTTGATACTAGAACCAAAAGAGGGAATTCGCAAGCCAGTGAAAAAATACAAGGAAAAACGTTACGCCCAACTGTGCAGAATAACGCTGTAATTCTGTCGAGGGGTTCTGCTGACATATAAACCACGAGAGCGCAAGCTGGAGTGATTTATCAATTTCACCAAAACCCAGGAGCTGGCACAAATTAGCTATATACATCACTTAAAGATACAGCAACCAATTAGCAAAAGATCATAACACAGTGTTTTAGGGAATACTACAAAACCTAGTTATAAAATACGACCATCGCTGTGTTACCCAAAAGCATTTCCTTTACTGTGTTGAATGTTTCTTTCACCTTGTGTTATTAAGTTATTATTTATTTCTTAGCAGACGCCCTTATCCAGGGCGACTTACAATCGCAAGCAAATACAAATACATTCAAGTGTTACAATACAAGTAATACAATAAGAGCAAGAAATACAATAACTTTTGTTCAAGCAAAGTACAAGTGTGACAAACCACAATTCAATAATACAGCAGATAATAGTGATAGTTACATCAGGATATGATTAAATAGTGATAGTTACATCAGGATATGATTAAATACAAAGTACTACAGGTTAAACACTTGGCAGATTACAGTATTCTGAATTACAGGATTAAATGCAGTAAAATAGGGGGCAGATAAGAGCAAAATAAAGCACATTTACATGAAGGGTGATAGTGTCCCAGGATACAAACAGAGGAGTTCTACAGGTGCTGTTTGAAGAGGTGAGTCTTAAGGAGGCGCCGGAATGTGGTCAGGGACTGGGCAGTCCTGACATCTGTAGGAAGGTCGTTCCACCACTGCGGAGCAAGGGTGGAGAAGGAGCGGGCTCGGGAGGCAGGGGAGCGTAGCGGAGGTAGAGCTAGTCTTCTAGTGCAGGCGGAGCGGAGAGGTCGAGTGGGGGTGTAGGGAGAGATGAGGGTCTGGAGGTAGCTGGGTGCAGTCTGGTCAAGTTACTGGGGCTGTTTGTGTTTTTATTTTGGATCACATGATGTCCCTTTTAAAGTTATTCTTAATTAAACTCCTGGAAAAGCGTTGGTTGTGAAACAAGATCTCTTTTAGTTTTGTTTTTTTTCTCCTGTAACTTGAATGAGATTCTGTTTCATTGATAATGTAAAAAAAAAAGGCAGCTCATTAATGTTCAAACCGAACACAAAAAAGCAAGTGAACTTAAATTGATTTAATTAAACGTAATTAAGAGAAATCCATTATTTGCAAAACAGGTTTTCTGCAACAAGTCATTAAGATTTTGAATCAGTGGGGGAAATCAATTTAACTTTTTGTGTTCGGTTTGAAATAACAGTAAGGAGCTGCCTTTATTTTACATTATCAATGAAACAGAATCTCATTCAAGTCACAGGAGAAAAAACAAAAGTGATCTTGTTTCACAATCAGCACTTTTCCAAGAGTTTAATTAAGAAACGGAGTCGACTCAAAATAACTTTAAGGCGAAAACCAGCACTCCAAGACTAGTGCGCTGAAGAGCTGTCTGGCACTCTGTGTTGCAGAGTTGGAGCAGTTTGATGTCCTCCCGGTCTACTGGGCTCCCCTGGGGTACGGGGCAGAGCGCTGTGGGACACAGACCCCCTCCCCAACCCCCTTCAGGGGGTACCCCAACCAGGGGTCCTGCGAGACATCAACAGAAAGCTGCGAGGTCACTTCCTTTTCTGTAAGTCACTGTGAGATCTGCCTGTCTGTCTGTCTGTCTGTCTGTTTGTACAGCCATGCACCTGTCTGTCTGCCTGTCTGTCTGTTTGTACAGCCATGCACCTGTCTGTCTGTCAGCCTGTATAATTAAGAAGTTGTCTGTCTGTCTGTCTGTACAGCCATACACCTAGCTATGCATCTCTGTCTGGCAGTCTGTATAACTAAGAACCTTTCAGTCTGTGTGTATGTCTATCAAGCTGTATATTTCCGCGCCGGTCCATCAGTCTGTATAGTTATCCATCTGTCTGCACTCGTCAGCGATACAATGCGGTTCATTTCATGAAAACTTTCTAAATGTAAAAGTGCAAAGTTCAGCAGTGTTTGAAAATTCACATCCAAAAAAACGGAGGATCCCACCGCGCCGTGTTCCCCTGTGCAGGATTCCGAACCCCCAGAGGAGAACCCACACAGCCAGCCGGTCCTGCTGATAGAACCCATGTTTGAGCCGAGGGAGCAGAACCAGGATAAGAGCCAGGTACAGTACAGCCGCTCACACCTGCATCCCAGCTGGAAGGAGCTTACAGCATCTTATCCCAACAGTGCTGTTTGATCGTAGCCTGCAACAATCGATTGCTTCAGGCACCGCTGCATTCATTAAAGGTAATGATACCAAGTGCATCAGAAACTCTACGAACGAGAGGAGGCTGTTCAGCCCATCTCAGCTCATCCGGGTCCGAGCAGCTGATTGATCTCAGAACTTTGTCAAGTCGGGTCTTAAAGGATCCCAGTGATTCTACCTCAACAACATGACTAGGTAACCCATTCCATCCCCTCACCACTCTCTGTTTGAAGAAGAGTCTCCTCGCTCTGTCCTGAGTCTCCACTTCATTTCCAACTCCTCCGCTCCTGGTTTCTGAGTTGCTCTTAAAGTGTTGGTTCAGGTTAACTTTGTCGACTCCTTTGAAGATTTTAAAGACTTCGATCATGTCCCCCCCTGATTCTTTGTTGTATGCTGAATAGATTCAGTTCTTTTAGCCTATCTTCGTACGGACCTACGACCTGGATGTATAAAAGTGCTCAGTGGTTTCCTCCAGTCGTGTTGAGTGTATTTCTCGAGAACTCTGTTGTGTCAGGTCTGCGATAGAAAGAGAAGAGAAATGATTAGAGATATTGTGAGTGAGCTGCACTGCAGGGTTCTTGGTGTAGTTGCTGCTGATAGATTCCCATGGAAAGATGACTTGTGATACTATAACTGCCTGTGTGTCTTTCCTTTAGGAGGACTTGAGTAAGCTGGACTTGGAGACCCTGGCTCCATATATCCCTATGGACGATGAAGACTTCCAGCTGACCCCCATCAATGAGGGGGCAGAGGAGTGGGGTTCGGGGCAGGGGGAGGTGGGGGAGGCCAGCTGCTTCACTCTCCCCTCCCTGGAGCTGAGAGAAGAGCGGTACACAGCCCCCACCTTTCAGGGGACCAACCTACCCAAACACCCCAGTTTCGGGAGCCCCCTCTGCCCCCAGGTTCCCCCCAGAAGTCAGCAGCGAGGGGTGCTGTGGCCCTCTGACCCCCCTTTCAGCAGGGCCATCAATGGGACCCCCCAGCGCCCAAACTGGCTTCAGCAGACCCCCTGTTCTGCAAGGACCTCTACAAATATCACACTACAAGAAACCAGGTACGCACTAGCAACATTGCCACTTGTTCCCCTTTAAATGAGCTAAAACCAAGTATTCAAAATCTATTTATTTTCTCTTATTAGCACCAGCAACATGATTACTGGTTTATATTTTGACCTCTAATTAGTACTATCAACATTATCGCCACCCTGTTATTATTTTGCACAAGATATTTTTCTTCATAAAAATAAACTCCTGTGTCTTGCAGGAACACATTGGAGGAGTACTTCCATGGAAACAGTTGTCGGGTGAACGGAACGCTCAGCCTTAGCAACAGCCTGAAGAGGAGACCGCAGACTTCTGTGTCCCAGTCCAGCCAGTCGAACACAGAGGTGCGTTGAGCAGCAGAGAGGCACACACCTGAGCGGGGGGCAGTGTCTTACTTGAGGACCAGGTCTGGTCTAGACCTTCAGTGTTTAAAAGTACAGTCACTGCAGAACTACCGTTTTCCTTCGAATTTAAGATGCCCTCAAATTTAAGACGCAGCCCAAATTTACCACCCTCAATTTGAGGAAAAAATAAAACATCAAATAAATATGCATTTACAAAGATACAACCTCAATTACACTGTTGTACAAAACTGACAATTCAAATTCAAAGGAATACGGTATTTAAACTATGAGCAGCACAAATATACTGAAATAAACTGCTCAGATAACAACACCAATGAATAACATACTGCCTGAGGTTCATGTTTACTGAATCGCTAACCCTTTAAACCGACTAGAGCTTCAATTTGAAAGTACAGTAGTGTTGAGAATAGAGAACAAACGTTCCCCCCAGTCATTCAGCACGATTAGTAAAATAATCATATTTAGCTTCCCACTGAATTTGTGAGACGGATTACTCATTAAAATCCTCAGCATATTTATAAAGAGGAGACAATGATTCAGAGATATCAAGATATTTAAGTCAAGTCCGGTATCAATGTGTTTGTGTTTCCTCTGGCTCCAGTGCACGTGTGAACATCTGGGGGAACCAATCCACTGGAAGAGAATCAAACTCCCTCTGAGGACCAATCAAAACACCGCCTGCATTCCACAGACGGAGGGAGACGCCTGCTGGTGGAGCTCAGGTACTGCACCCTCAAACTTGCACAAGCAACAGTGATACAGGAGAGGTATCTAGATGAACAAATCTAGAGAATTTATCCAGTTCAGATTAAACTTGCTTCGGACAACCGTGAGCACAATTTACTGAGAGTATCCAAATCTGTGACTGTGATCTGTCTATCGCACTTTATTTAGAGATCTACTTATCCAACTGCGATGAAAAGAGGCCACTTTTGTAGGTTGCACACTGTTAAAGCCTATAGCCTAGAACAAGGAGGAATTAGAGGGAGCTTCATTGAAGCCTTTAAAATCTTAGTTGATCTAGTTAACCCTGGCCCTTACTTGAAGCGCAGTACAGAAACCAGGACCAGAGGACACAGCTAGAAATGGAGACTCAGGACAGGGGGAAGGAGATACTTATTAAGTTTTTTTCATGGAGCGCCTGTATTGTTGCCCAGGTCAGACCCCTTGTCATTGGCAGACAGATCAGAGAGGCACCGTGCCCTGGGGGCCGTGGGCAGGAGCAGCTACAGCGGGCACGGCTGACCACTGCAGTGCCACCCAGCCACCAGACCCCACTCCCTGGAAACCAGGTGGGTTTCAAGCAGAACGGGGCAGAAACCTGGCCAATGAAACTCCATGTCCTCCAATGTGAAGCGTTACACGCGGGTCACAAGAATGCTAGCTTCAGATACCAAATGGGTGGCATAGAACTAGGAACAGGCTCTCCAACAGAAAGAGAAGGTGTTGTAACAGATTCATCGCTGTCAGTAAACTGATAGTGTGGATGAGTAATCATACAGGCAAACAGAATGCTTGGGTTTGTAAGTGTAGAGCACAATTCCAAGGAGGTCATGCCGAGGGTGTATAATGGACTGATGAGCCCGCACTGAGAATACTGTGTCCACCACAGCACCAAAGAGACATAAGAACATAAGAAAGGTCTGGGAACGAGAAAAGGCTTGTTCTTCTCTCTGTGCTGAATTTCAGGTAATTACATTGTGAGACATTGTGGCCCTGGAGAGAATCCAGCAAAAAAGCAACCAAACTAGAATTCCCTCTCTGTCTGTCTCTCTCTCTCAGAGCTGTCCTCCTGTCTGCTGTCCAGTCCTGCTGACCGCTCTGTGCTGCCGGTGCTGACCCGCTGGGAGTGCGAGGTCAACGCCCCTCTGACCGCTGCGTCCCGCCTGCTTCACGGGTCCGAGATCCTCAGAGTGCTGGACCAGCTGTGTCCAGACTGACCACCGAGACGGCGTGAATCACCACGGCAGCGTCAGGACCACCAAACAATACCACTGGACGTGCTGGAAGACCGAGCAACACTTCTTCCAAAATAATAAGCAGTATACGTGTTTAGCATCATGTAGTATTTCAATCCTATAGTATATCGGTGTGCCGGGGCTAAGAGTGCAGTCTTACCTTATAAAAGTTTACAATGGTAAATGTGCATGGTAATTCTGCAGTTTTCCCCAATGCATTTACCACACTTTAACATTGTTTACCATTGTATGCTTTACTATACCTCTCTAGGCTTTACCATGATTTCACTATGCCTCATCCATTGTGCTTTTGCTATGGTGGACTTGAAGCATGGAGATTCCTAACTGCCAGCCCCACCTCCTCTCTGTTCTGTATGCACGTGGTGTAGGTGGGGTTGGGAGAGTTAAACGCTCACATGGTCATATGAATTGAAATGAGAAAGGATGTTCAGTCCTGGCAGTTAGGATTCTCCAGACCAGATCAAAGCAGCTCTAAGGCAGGTACAGGCAGGGTTAGAGAAAAATGATAAGAGATTAATAATGGAGCAACAGAACTCAGAATTAGGACCACAAGAGAATAGTAGGGAAATATATTTAAAAAAAAATTAAAAAAGAAGCATTTAAAATGAAGCTAATTACTATCTAATCTCTTATTACAATTACTGTAGGCTGTGTGATTTCACTATAGATTTGATTATAGAAGACATACACTACACAACTCTATACAGTATACTGTAGGAACGCTTTTAAGGCACAGCATACAATATTATCATGATATTACACTCCTCCGGTAAAGCAGTGTGCACGTTTATTAGAACACCCCATTGCTTCTGTATTAGAACACCCCATTGCTTCTGTATTAGAACACCCCATTGCTTCTGTATTAGAACACCCCATTGCTTCTGTATTAGAACACCCCATTGCTTCTGTATTAGAACACCCCATTGCTTCTGTATCAGAACACCCCATTGCTTCTGTATTAGAACACCCCATTGCTTCTGTATCAGAACACCCCATTGCTTCTGTATCAGAGCACCCCATTGCTTCTGTATTAGAACACCCCATTGCTTCTGTATCAGACCACCTCATTGCTTCTGTATTAGAACACCCCATTGCTTCTGTATTAGAACACCCCATTGCTTCTGTATTAGAACACCCCATTGCTTCTGTATCAGAACACCCCATTACTTCTGTATCAGAACACCCCATTGCTTCTGTATCAGAACACCCCATTGCTTCTGTATCAGACCACCCCATTGCTTCTGTATTAGAACACCCCTTTCCTTCTGTATTAGAACACCCCATTGCTTCTGTATCAGAGCACCCCATTGCTTCTGTATCAGACCACCCCATTGCTTCTGTATTAGAACACCCCATTGCTTCTGTATCAGAACACCCCATTACTTCTGTATCAGAACACCCCATTGCTTCTGTATCAGACCACCCCATTGCTTCTGTATTAGAACACCCCTTTCCTTCTGTATTAGAACACCCCATTGCTTCTGTATCAGAGCACCCCATTGCTTCTGTATTAGAACACCCCATTGCTTATGTATTAGAACACCCCATTGCTTCTGTATTAGAACACCCCACTGCTTCTGTGCTTATGAAATCAAACCACTGGAACTGAACAGCTTGGGAAATTGTCAAAATAGGCAAATTAGTAATTGTCTAATTTAATTGATGACTTTAATAAGCCACACATGCAATTCATTTAAAATAGGAACACACAGCCACACATGGTAAAATGCAGGATAATTTTTAGAAGTTGTTCAAGATGACTAATTAAAGCACAAAGTGGTCTGACATTTTCACACGAGTGCTTATTGCTTCTATATCACTGATTACTAAGAGGAAATGTACATTCTCACACCCAGCGGTTTCCATGCAGGCAGGTATAGAAATGGTATGAACGACACATCTTGAGGTGTTCATATAAACATGCACGCTGCTGTAGATAAGACATGGATTGTGATTTTTTTTACTTTTTTTAAAAATCAGTGTCTGTTTTGAATAAAGGGATCCTGGCAAATTAAATAATTCTATTATAATGATATGTGGTTCCAGTTTTGGTTGAAGGCTTCCTTTGGGAAAGTCCGCCCGTCCTTTTGGCACCTTGTTCATTACCCTTCTAGCTGCTTTCCTAACAATCGAGGAAGTGGAACAGGAACTGCATGAAACTAAAGCATGCAAATTGAGAACTTCCGTTAACCCCGGGATGAGGTATCCGTTTCAATATTAAAAATATACATTTTGCTGTCGAATAAACTTGTAATACTTGCAAAACAAATGGACTCGCTCAAAAAAAAAATCATTAGATATAACTATTTTATATCTGATATCCATCAGGTTTTTTTTTCTAGACTAAACCAGAAATAGTCTAGAACAGAAGATATGGATATCATTTTTCAATATTTAAAAATTTACAGCAAGACCGTATTTGTTGTTATGCATGGTTTTTACTACTGATCAGATTGTGTTTCATATAATAATGATAATAATAATAATAATAATAATAATGATAATAATAATATATGTATTTGTATGCACTTTTTAATAATGATAATGATAGTGTTTTATTGAAAAATGTTTTATGTAATTGACTACCTTTCTGTATTACCATAATAAAAATCACAAAACAATTCAAATTAACAGACTTTTTTTTTCTGTGAACACAAACAAAGCATTCCTGTGTTATAATGTACTGCTGATAAAATGCTTTGTAAACATGAAGTTCAAATGGAAATGCGAACAAGCAGAAGTGTGATCTAGCCAGAAACAGACACATTTACAGGCAACACCTTTTTAATGGAACTGGACTGAGAACCATGGAACACAGCTGTTCACCTGTCATGACGTCATTACCGTTCCCTATCATGACGTCATTACGGTTCTTTATTTATTTCCTGAAGATTTTTGCACTACACCACCCTGGCACCTCGTCACTTCCTGTGCTGTAGGTGATTTAGTGCAGTCACAGCGTCGCAGGCAGGGAGTGATTAGGCTTCATGATTCTTGATTTGAAACATCTACATATCTGCAGAGCTCTTGAGCACCAGGAATAGGGGTCCGTGCTCATGTTTCTAGTTCTACAAATGCGTCAAGTGTAGTTTAAACTTTAAAGGCTGGTTAGCGCTCCCTTTAAAAGGGATACTTCAAATCGACCACCAGGGGGCAGCACTAATAAGAGGAAGAGACGTGTGTGTACCATGTGAATAGAACGAATATTAAACTCTCTCTCTCTCTCTCTCTCTCTCTCTCTCTCTCTCTCTCTCTCTCTCTCTCTCTCTCTCTCTCTCTCTATATATATATATATATATATATATATATATATAACACTGCAAAACATGTATGCAGTTGTTGCTGTACTTTTAAAATGCTGTGAATTTTTTCGACTTTCACACGATTTGATTGGCTCTTGTAGCTAACATTTGCACATCTTGATTACCCATAATTCTACAGTTACTGCTTGCTCCCACGTTAACTCCTTATATTTATTTACGCGTTGTTTGCTGTGTTTTTATTTTATTTGTTTGTTTGCTTTTAAGAACTTTTTAAAATACAAAATCAGTGGTCCTGTCCTATTTTTTAGAATGCGACCTGTCTTGGTGGACTTCACTTAAAAACTGGAAGAAGCTGTCCGAACTATAACAGAACTACAGAGATGGAAATAAGATGTTGCATAGCAGTTTCACCCATTCCAGGTTTACTGCAAGCTTGATCAGCCACATTCCAGGCAACAAGCTCAGATGTGTCTTATTATTAAACTCATAGTGGAAACCAGAAATGTATCCTTATTTCCAAACCCTGAATTACTGGCTTTTGTAAAAGGAAGCACCTTGACTATAATCAGACCCTTCCCGCAGTTCATATTCTTGTCAGAGTTAATAATTGCCCTAGCAAGTAGTTTAACAAGTCTCTGAACCACCTTGCAGTTTCTAACAATGCTCCCGCATTCAATATTTGCATAACCTGTTCAGCACGCTTAAGTAAACAATGCCAGCTCAACAGTGTGTTTGATTACAGTTGCTGTGACGTACAGCGTGACGTGTGTTTACTCAGAACCTCCACCTGTTGAGAAGTCTGAAGTTCTGTATCTGCATGCACAAAGTTTGAGAAGATGGAGAGTGAGGAAAACAGCCGAACAACTCTGAGCAAGGTACTGTAACTATCGCAGTGCTCGGGAAGTCTGTTAGAATATTAAAAAATGTACATGTTTTTTTTTTTTTCTTCAATTCACTGACGCAGTAACAACCCCGCAGTAAAATGACCGTATATAATATATCACAATCATTACAAAATGAAACGTCGGCTGTATTTCTTGCAGATTATCACAAAACATCGTTTTCTTTATGTTGTCATGTAATCAAACCATGTTAAATGTACAGTTTTTTTATATAACACATATACCCGCAATAGCCATTTAAACATATGATGTGCGCATAATCAGAATTATGAAAAATTATGATCCACAAATCTGTTTGTTTTATCTTTGAATGGCGTTAACCCTAATAACTCTGCTGTCAAATTTCTGAGCGCACTGCTACAGTGTTTTGTACTTTTTTTTTAAAGTGAATATAATATAAAAACCGAAACAATTCAACAATTTGTAACAGTTATCGGTTATATATTTAAAATGGTTAGTCAAGGGTTAGAAGTTATAATAATTAGAACGTTTAAATAGCATTTATTGTTACCTGAAAGTGAAACCAAGTGACGTGTTTAAAAGTAAATCAACGAGAGTGTTTCCCACAGGGAATGTTTTGACAACTGCGCTGTTCCAACCGCGATTAAAAAAAAAAAAAAATACTTAAAACTGTGAGAATTTCAGTTTTCCCAGGACGTCCCATAACCCTCGCCCTATATAAATAGATTAATACATATTGTAATCACGCTATTGCTACTGCAGTGTCGTTACAGGGTGCTATCAGATTGCATTGCTGCTATGGGTGTGTCTGTTTGCTTGACTTTTATAAGAGCATTAAAACACAGCGTTTATATCCTGCATTCCTTAACTGTTACATACAGTCCTGGTTAGCAATTCTATTCTCTCCTCAGGACTCTGCGGAGGGTCATCGCAGAGCGGACCCGTCTCCGGTGGTCCACGTGAGGGGGCTGTTGGACTCGATCACGGAGGAGGAGCTGGTGGAGGCGCTGCAGGGCTTTGGAGCAGTCAGGTACGGGTAGAACCGGGTCCACGCTGGCTGTGTTACCCAACAATGAATGCAGAGAAACGCTGCACAGTAATTCTGAAAGAAATCTAACACAGTTCCGGATCCCTTGGGAATGGAAGCAGCTTGTAAGTTCTGAAATGTCTGTAACTCTGAAACTGAGTTTTCAATGGTTGTAATAAATGTTCACACCTGCTATCTACACCCTCAATCTGGAGAACAAGGATACAGCACAGTCATGCAACACTCACAGTGTTCAGATTTGACAGACTTTAAACCCGGAACTGTACATATTTAACTCACTGTTGAAATTGGAACTGGAGCAAAAACACAGATTTAAACATCCAGGAAAACCTGGGATAACGTTCTGCTGGTTTTTAAACAGAATGCATTTGTACAGCTTGCTCAGTCATTCAGCCTCCTTTGGCTTAAAAACAAACAAACTCTGCTTTCTTTAAAACTAAAATGTTTCCAGTAAAATTGCCCGTACTTGCTTTGAAATCGGCCTCACCTCTGTCTGGATACATTTGTTGGCACAGTAATGTTGCTTCTCTATGACCAGCACGCCTCTTGCAGGAGCGCCTATCTGTGCATTGCATGCATGGGTGAGTGATTGCACACTCCCGGCTGAAAGTGGGGTGTTCGCTAGAGTGGTCACCTCGGAAGTTGGCTGTTCATAACTCTGAGGTTCTAGTCAACAGCGAGTGTGTTTCGTCCTTTACAGTAATGTCCGGCTACTGCCCAGGAATCAGGCCCTGGTGGAGTTTGAGAGCTTGTCGGCCGCGGAGGACTGTGTGGAGTCAGAGGTCACAATCTCTGGACAGCTGGTCTTCCTGAGCTTCTCCACCAGCAGCCAGATCAACGAGAGGGCGGAGAGCGGGAGAGAGCCCAACCACGTCCTGCTGTTCACTGTGCTGAACCCACTCTACCCCGTCACCACTGTGAGTGCCTGCAGACTGCAGCCCCTGTCCACATCTCATCAATGCTGGGCTTTTTTTTAAAATCCCTTCAAAAGGACTACACATTTGCACTAGAAGTTTGTTAGTGCAATCCTGCTCCTTCAGAAATGATTTACTGCTATACCAGGGATGGAAATAAGACTCCTGTTGCATAGCAGATTCACCCATTCCAGGTTTTACTACGAGCTTGGTCAGCCACAGTGTAAGGTAACAAGTTCCAGTGTGTCTTATTAAACACAGTAAAACCAGGAATGGATCGCACTGCTATGCAACGGGAGTCTTGCTTCCATCCCTGCTATGGGCTGATCTATCCATGCAGTGATAGTGGTTTTTATTTTTCAGGACATGTTGTATCTGATCTGCTGTCCTTACGGTGAAGTCTTGAGGATTGTTATATTCCGAAGAAACGGTCTCCAAGCCATGGTGGAATATCCTTTACAAACACAGTCCATTTCCCTTTCTGTTTTATATCTGTTTAATAAGTTGTGTGAGAAAATGTGCGAATCAGAGGACAGCTTTTTATTGAGAGGAGTTCTGAACCCCAGGACTGGGTGCAGCAGCACCAGCAGCAGCAGGGCTAGTGTGAGTTTCTAACCCTGCTCAAACTCCTGGCTCCTGATCATTTCAATATTAATAATAATAATACTAGACTTCATTGAGGGGAGTTCTGAACCCCAGGACTGGGTGCAGCAGCAGCAGCAGGGCTAGTGTGAGTTTCTAACCCTGCTCAAACTCCTGGCTCCTGATCATTTCAATATTAATAATCATACTAGACTTCATTGAGGGGAGCTCTGAACCCCAGGACTGGGTGCAGCAGCAGCAGCAGCAGGGCTAGTGTGAGTTTCTAACCCTGCTCAAACTCCTGGCTCCTGATCATTTCAATATTAATAATCATAATAGACTTCATTGAGGGGAGTTCTGAACCCCAGGACTGGGTGCAGCAGCAGCAGGGCTAGTGTGAGTTTCTAACCCTGATTGGAAACCAAGCCGGGTTTCAGGTTCTTCTTAACAGCTGTCTGCAGGTTTGACTGTGTGGAGACGGCCCAGGCGGTGAGAGCGGTTCTGCAAGGAGCAGAACTCTTCTCGGGCTGCTGTTCACTGCGGATCGAGTTTGCTAAGGTACCAGCAGCACACTGTACAAGCGCGGGCCGTGGCACTCACACAGGGAGCTCCGACTACAGGAGCAATCCACAACCACTTTATTAATCAGATATCACATGAGAAGAACAACCAAACTGTCAAACGATTTTTTGGAATCTATATAATAAATACAATATTCAGTGTTTGGAAAGAGTTGCAAATCAACAGTATGATGGTCACTCTTGAAGTCAGGACTTAAAGGATGTGTTGCAGTAAGAATACCTCTGTTAAGAAAGGGGAACAAGACTAAAAGGGTAAAATATGCACAAGAACACAGAAATTGGACTATGGAACAACGTTGTCAATGCTTGTCTTCTTTCTATTCCTTAAGGCTATTATCTTCAAGTATCGCTCATCCTTGTTAGACAGCTTTTTGGGTCTTCCAGTCCTTGCAGATGATGTTTCTCTGTGCTTGTTGATTATGCTTCGGATACCACACCTTGAAAATCGAGCGATGGGAGCTATTTCACTCAATGTTTTTCCTTCTTTATGCAAGTCAAGGTTGTTATAATGGTAGAAAACACTAGTGGAGGCTTTGAGTAAATTGTTGATGCTCATAATGCATCAGAGTAGAAAAATGCAACATGTCTAAGACTTTTGCACAGCAGTGTGTATATGTATGTTCTGTTTCTGTGTTTATTTGTCGGACACCCATATTGTAAGAATAAGTGTTGTTTTTATTTTTATTGTAAGACCGAGTTTTTGTACAGTAGTTCAAAGTAACATTACAGTTCAGATGTAAGGTTGTAGTTCATGCACGCCCTATAAGTTAGCATTAAAGTGTGTACAGTATATATTGGAAGTGCTCACGACTTCAAGGTAACGTTGCATCTGCAGTGCTGCTTGCAATGAAGCTCTCGTATTGAGTCTGCCTCTCTCTCCCCAGCCATCGAAACTCAGCGTGTTGAAGAACGACAGCGAGACGCGAGATTACACCGTCCCTCCCTTCTATAAAGCAGGTCAAACTCTCCTTCCACCTACAGTTACAGCTATGGACAAACGCCTTGCAGGACTGAGAGACATCATTTAAAAATATATATAAATATGAACATTATTGAGATCTTTTATTTAACATCATGTAATCAAAGGAACTACAAAATGATATTGCAAAAAAGTCTACCGGAAGCCATAATAGCAGTACAGTATTTAGATTGCAAAATGTCCAGTTTTTCCAGTATATGGAAAACTACAAAGCGATATGTTATTAAATATGTTAACATGACATTATTCAGCAGGTTTCATTCGACTTTATGAAGTCAAATGAGTTCATTCTATAGAGTGATGCAAAACATTTGGCCAGAGCTGTAGGTTCACTGCTGAATTACCGAAGACTTTCCCCAGTTGATTAATGGCATTGATTGTTAAATGACGTTTCACAATCTGCAGCATTAGTAATGGATAACGCTGATGTCTGTATCACGAATCTGTTCCCCTCCCCTCTCCATGAAGATGAACGCGCAGTTTATCAATAATTCCCTGTTCTGGAGTCACAGAGCTGTAATTCAGTGACGTTTGTGATTTCAGAAGCACAGACCAGGCCCGCCTTGCTTGGCCATCACCCCTCTGCTTTCCACGCTGCGGTCTACGGTAAGAATATTCAATTCATATCTTTAACACTTATCTGTTTAGTGACAACATTTTCACACGAGTATCTGCTTCAATATCACTGATTACTGAGCGGAAACTGAAATTCTCACACCCTGAGGTTTTCATGCAGGCAGGTATAGAAAGGATATCCATGACAAATCTTGAGATGTTCATATAAACTTGCACACTACTGTAGGAATCACGTGGATTATGATTTTTTTTTTAAATGAAAGAAGGGCTGGCAAATAAAATAATGATATTACTCTACTGGGATCTTCCCTTCGCTAAGTTGCAGTTTTAGCAGATATTGTAGGGAACCTATTATAAAAATGATATGTGGTTCCAATTTTGGTTGGAGACTTACTGTCTTTTATTCGGTATCCCTCTTTCTCATGTATTTCCACAGGTCGCCCTGGTCATTACAGCGCCCCCAGACCCCTTTTAGAGTCGATGAGGGACCCTGAGTCGCTTGAAGCTGGCATCCCGTCTCTCCTGAGCCTGCCCATGCCGCACCGCCCCCCCTCCCATGGCCCCCCGCCCCCCCCGGCCCTCGGCAGGGTCCTCATGCTGCACGGCTTGGAGCCCAGCCAGTTCAACTGTGAGAGAGTCTTCAACCTGCTGTGTGTCTTCGGCAACGTGGAGCTGGTGAGAACACGGGAGATTCATCATACAGGAGAGATTGATCATAAAGGAGAGATTGATCACACAGGAGAGATTGATCACACAGGGGAGATTGATCACACAGGAGAGATTGATCACACAGGAGAGATTGATCACACAGGAGAGATTCATCACACGGGAGATTCATCACACAGGGGTGATTCATCACACAGGAGAGATTGATCACACAGGAGAGATTCATCACACGGGAGATTCATCACACAGGGGTGATTCATCACACAGGAGAGATTGATCACACAGGAGAGATTGATCACACAGGGGAGATTCATCACACAGGAGAGATTCATCACACAGGCTGGAGGGGAAACACCAGTGGGACTCATATACAGCTCTGGCCAAAGGTTTTGCATCACTCTACAGAATACATTTTGCTTCATAAAGTCGAATGAAACCTGCTGAATAATGTTACGTTAACATATTGAATTACACGCCGCTTTGTAGTTTTTCCCATATACTTAACAAAAAGCCGTCATTTCGTAATCTAACATGAAATACTACTGTACTGCCATTATGACTTCCGGTAACGATATCATTTTGTAGTTTATTCGCTTTACACGCTGTTACAGAAAATATCTAAATTATGTTCATATCGATTTTAAATTATGTCTCAGTCCTAAAATTCTAGGTGATGCAAAACTTTTGGCCATGCAGCCCATCTCAGCAGCTTTTGTAATTGAACCTGTAACTCTCCCGTTTCACTGCAGTAATCACACGGTCGTGCCTTTAACAGATCAGTACAGAGCCAGCCCTGTCTGGCAACCCATAGTAGCCCTACACCCTATTGACCAATTTATTATCTGTCTGTGGGATGTTTTGACTGATTCCAGGACCTGTTTTTCAGGTGAAGTTTCTGAGGAATAAGCCGGGTGTAGCTATGGTCCAGATGGGGGATGAATACGCAGTAGAGCGGGCTGTGATGCATCTCAACAACAGTGTGATCTTCGACAGCAAGATCGGAGCGTGGTGAGTGCTTGATCTGAGAGTTTCAGAACACCACACGCAAACCACAACACAGCCCAGCACCTGTTACATCGCCATCTAGTGGCAACTGACCGAACATGACGGAAGCAGATAAGAAATATAGAGCATTGTTTTTCCAAAATCCCCCCCACACACAAATCATTGCTTTTTAGTGACATTTCACAGGAACGCCACAAAAAAGCAAAGTTTACAAGACTCCTTTTATAAAGTTATTAACAGCAACCACGTGACCAGAGATGTAGGCAAGAAACAACCCAAAAATAATACTGTGAGTCTGGGAGACAATTCTTTACTGAACGTCACTTATAAAAGTTGACCCCAGTCAATGTGCATGGTGACTTTGCAGTTCTGCCCCATGCTTTCCCAGTAGTTATACTTTACATTGACCTTATTTTACTAGTTTTCTTTCAATATGCTTTGCCCTAGACAATGCTGTTAGTCATTTTGACTAAAGCCGCAGAGCAGGGTAAATAATACTGGGCTCATAAAACAACACTGTATTCTGCGGATCTTCCTTCCGTAGCGTCTCCAAACAGCCCGAGATCATTCCAGGAAGGTCCTTCGAGCTGGATGACGGCTCAAGCAGTTACAAGGACTTCTACATGAGCAAAAACAACCGCTTCACCAGCCAGGAGAAGACTGCCAAGAACCGCTTTCAACACCCCTCCCGCACCCTGCACTTCTTCAGCGCCCCACCAGAGGTCACTGCAGACAACTTCGAGGAGGTACATTGGTGGCTTGGTGGTCCAGTGGTTAAAGAAAGGGGGTTGTTACCTGAGGTTCCCAGTACAGTCGCAGCTCAGCCACTGATTCACTGTGTGTGACCCTGAGCAAGTCTCTTAACCTCCTTGTCCTTCAGATGACACGTAAAACCTAGGTCTTATTGTAAGATGCATAGTTCACCCCCTAGTCTCTGTAACTCACTTTGGATAAAAGCTTTTGCTAACTGACTAATTAATTAATTAATTAAACAAACAATAATTAATACTGCAACTGGGGTTACCAGACGTCCCTGGAAAACTGGGTTTGTCCCATTTTTCAGCCTTGTTTTTTTTGTCCCGGTCAGAAACATTTTGAAATTGTCCCGGTTTTGCTATGGCGTTCACATTATCCCATGTTTAAAGGGGAACAGACAGCTGATCTATTTGTTTCTAACCTGACTTCTTGTACATTTGACATGTTTTGGTCAGATGACAATAGAAGCATGAATTTTCTTTTGTGTGTTTGTAAGTGTTCGGTTGCTCCACCTAAGCAAGCTGATAGTGTGGGAGAAATCCACTCTCAACTTGATTAGAGGCAGCGACTGAATACTTACAAACACACAATAAATACACCCAATGATTGTGTTAGTATTATATACATTATTTTAACGGCATCGATGAATTGAAGAAGAAGAAATGCAAACGTCCCAGTTTTTCACTCTGAAGCTCTGGTGATCCTACCTGGGATCACTGTGGACAGCGAGTTCATGTTTGAGAGCAGAGAGGTGTCTAATTGGTTCAATAATGTGTGGATCTATTTCCTTCTAGGTCTGTGATTCACTGAAACTGCCCAGTTTCTGCTCTTGTAAGATTTTCCCTCCAAAAAGTGAGTATTTATTTATTTATAAATCACAATAACCCTTACTTACTGCCTTACCCAGCCAGTAATGCGCTCACCCTGAGGATTTCTGAGGTTAAAAACGCTACAGGCTTTATTCTGCACGAGGTACCAACCTTAGTAGAATCAAGCAAAGCTAATAGAATTTCAGCTGTGGCCAAAAGTGTTGCATCACCCTATAGAAACTAAAAAGGGGGCTGTCCCGGGAAAATTGGGACAGTTGGTAGCTTTATATAGAATTCACTAATTTTGCTCCATAAAGTCAAATGAAACCTGCTGAATAATGTCAGGTTAACATATTGAATTCCACACCGCTTTGTAGTTTTCCATATACTTCACGAAAAACTGACAAATTGAAAAATCTAACATGAAATACTGTACTGTTATTATGACTTCCGGTAGACACTTGCAATATAATTTTGTAGTTTCTTTGATTACATGATGTTAAATTAAAATATCTAAATTATGTTCATATTTTTTTTTTTTTTTTTCCCCACTGTGTCTCAATCTAAAATTCTGTGTTTTGCAAAACTTTTGGCCACTGCTGTGCCATGTGTAAAACGACACAAGAGTCAAATGGTTGAGGTACAAATAGTCAAATTGATGGAGTTAGAATATATATGATAATGCCTGGTGCTCTACTTCTGAACCTACTGTTTCGTAACACTGTGCTACATTTTAAAACGACTCGGAAATTATTTGTTAAACTATTAACCCATTAAGTGCCATGGTCCTCTTTTGGTGCAACCCCTACTACTCGGTACAAGAGGTATATGCTAAGCTGTGAAGTGTGACACACAGACAGACTACATCTCAATGTCTGGTATCTGTATCTCCTGACAGATAAGAGCAGTTCTGGGCTGATCGAGTGGGACTCCATCCCTAAAGCAATGGAGGCTCTAGTGGTGCTGAACCACCATCTGATGAGACAAGCAGGTAAGAGCCAGTCCAGCGTTGCTCTTCCACTCGACTCATTTAACATGCGCTGCACCAGGGATGAGAGTCGGCACGCCTAGTTCTTACATAAATTTTCCATGCAACTTTTTACATGCGAGCTTCTGTTTGAAGATTGTGATTTTTTTTTAAATGTCTCAATTCTAAAATTCTAGGTGATGCAGAATGTATGGTCCTAGCTGTATACTCCGTGTGGTAGCTACAGAATGCCTGGGACAGCTAATTGTAGCCTGCCCTGGTAATCGCTAGAAACACGCGATCAAAAAGTCTGTGTTTATTTGCTTCACAGCCTTATTGTTTGTGGTCAATAAAAGTAAAGAAGAATTGTTATTTCTGTTTTTATTGCAAGTTTTGCACAGTAGTTCAAAGTAACATTACAGTTAAACTATAAGGCTGTAGTTCATGCGCACCCCATAAGTTAGCATTAAAGTATGTCCAGTATTTATTGAAAGTGACTTCAAGGTAATGTTGCATTTTACTCACTCAAAATACATTTTATTCACACTAAATTGACTAAATTGGAAAGTAAATTACTCAGGTGAACCCAAACCTTATCTGGAGTGCTGGTACTGGTGATAATGAACACACGTGTAAAAATTGGTTGAAGTGTTTAATTGTTCTTGTGACACTATTGTATTTGGGGAGATCGCTGGGACCCTAAAACAAGCATTGATAAAAAAAAAAAGTTTTTAAAAACCTGTGTGATTAAAGCACGGGACGGTGAGACCTGCTGAGGAAGCACGATGCTCAGTTCAGTCTATTTGGGGATTTATTTCAAATTGCATCACCAGTAATAAAACACGACATCACTTAAAAATAAACATGATCTCGTATTAAACCCTGAATATAATGGACACATGAAATCACGTCCAAACTGTATTTCTCAGTAGTTTTCATATGTGGTTTATAGTTTAACAAAAGCCTGGGTGTTTTGCAGATCAGAAAGTTCCCTACACCCTGCGGCTGTGCTTCTCCAACGCAGGGGACAGAGAGTAGAAGAAAGAAACACGACATTGCAGTCCGACTGGAGGAGACACATGGAAACACTAACTGGATACAAGCGGTACTCTGGCACAGTGCTTTAGTGTGATTCACAGGACAGGCAGTGACCACAGCCCAGAGAATCCAGACAATACAACATGAACTAAAAACCAGGAAGGCGGCAGTCTGTGTGGAAACACATAGAAATGGGGCGACCGAAGCCAAAAAGGGTTTTGTTCTGTACAAATGAGCCATGTTTTTGTTTTGTTTTTTATTTAAAAGAATCTAGTCAGATTATTAGCTCATTATTCTGAGAGTCGCTATTCAATCACGCTGCACTGTATGCTGTTCATTTTGTATACTGGTAATTCCCTGCCCCCAAGCTCAAAATAGCTTGTTAGATTTTTTCCTATCTTTTAAATAGCTTGGATTTCTTTAAAAAAAAAAAAAAAAAAAAAACACCAAATGTTGTGTCTTTATTTCTTCATAAGCCTGTGTTGCTTTGGCTAGGAGTTTAGATCTGTTCTTCAGTTCTAGTTGCCTGCCATAGACATCTGTAACATAGGCTAGATGAGCACATTTATATAAGTTAGTGCCAGCACCATCTAGTGGACACAAGTATTGCAAACTAAACCAAAGGAAACTTGTTCTGCAGTGTCTGATCACTAGATGGCGCTGTCTATCTTACAAGAGTCTATCACATCACTATCAGGTTCTGTTATGTATTATAGACATTTCAGATGGCTGTATCACATCAATACCAGGGTCTAGTGCTATATATTATAAAGACATTTCAGAGGGCTGGATCGCATCGATATCAGGGTCTAGCGCTGTATATTATAAAGACATTTCAGAGGGCTGGATCGCATCAATATCAGGGTCTAGTGCTATATATTATAAAGACATTTCAGAGGGCTGGATCGCATCAATATCAGGGTCTAGTGCTGTATATTATAAAGACATTTCAGAGGGCTGGATCGCATCAATATCAGGGTCTAGTGCTATATATTATAAAGACATTTCAGAGGGCTGTATCGCATCAATATCAGGGTCTAGTGCTATATATTATAAAGACATTTCAGAGGGCTGGATTGCATCAATATCAGGGTCTAGTGCTATATATTATAAAGACATTTCAGAGGGCTGTATCGCATCAATGTCAGGGTCTACTGTGTATAATATACGGTTTTGTATTTTATTGAATCTTACAATAAAAGTAGTTTTGTATGACTTCACCTTTTAACATTAGTGGCAAATTAAATAACTCCATGCACAATTTTGGATAAAAATAATTCATTTATTTTAAGTATTTACAATAGATATATACAAAAAAGAAAAAAAATGGTTGCATTTTTTATTTTTTTTTGTCCTCCAAAAAAATCTATGGAGGCGTGTTCCGTTAGGAGGTAAGCGTGTCAGTCATTTTGATGGACAGCCATGTGACCAGTTAGCCATGCCCACTCCCTGTCCTTAAAAGGCACAGGGTCATTAATAAATCAAAAGCATGACTGTTGTGTCACCTGATACTTGAGTAGTTAAACCTGCATTAACCAGATAGCCAACATGTCCGGTCAGTTCATGCCCCCTGTGTCTTCTGGTTTTCATTCCAACTGTGTTCTCCATTACTTAATTGAACCCTTAATTGAACTATCATTAGCGTAATTAGACCGGTTTAATTGTTTTCAGCTTTTAAACAGTTGGAGATTTCAAGTTAACTATAAAATGTCAAAAGTAACTTGAAATCTGCAACTTTTTAGGAGATGAGAACAATTAAAAAGGTCTAATTAAGCAATTTATTAGTTCAAGTAAGGGTTTAGTTAAGTAATTGAGAGCTCAGTTGGAATGAAAACCAGAAGACACAGGGGGTCCCCCAGGACCAGGGTTGGGAAGCCCTGGACTAGAAGCTGGTAGAGCAGTGAACAGCTCTTCTGGAAGAAAAAACTGCAGCCTTATGTCAGCCATCTTGGCTCTTCTGGTGTATAGTTTACACAGGGGGTCGACTCCTTTGTTTGAGCCACAATGGAGTCTTTTCCTGGAAAAAGAAACTGCAGCCCTGTAAACGGGCTGTCCCTTGTAAAAGTTTACCACAGTAAGCTTTACCCAAGGTTATAGTATACATTTAGCATAACGTACCATGGTTTGCCATGTTTCTTAATATGTTTTATCATACCTCTCTGTGCTTTACAATGCTTGCTTATGCTTTACCTTACCTCTCTGTGCTTTACAATGCTTGTCTATGCTTTACCAGACCTCTCTGTGCTTTACAATGCTTCCCTGTGCTTTACCAGACCTCTCTGTGCTTTACAATGCTTGTCTATGCTTTACCATACCTCTCTGTGCCATTAAAATGCTTACCTATGCTTTACCTTACCTCTCTGTGCTTTACAATGCTTACCTGTGCTGTACCATACTTTCACTGTGCTTTATCAAACTTTTACCATGGGAAACTTTTACAAGGGTTCCCTCACATGACTGATTTACAGAAGCAGCTTCCTTGTTTCAAGCCCGTTTCAGTCACAGTGGAGGAGATCGATCGGCAGGTGCTTCCTCAACATAACATTTCATTCCACCGTCAAGAGATGTAGAATGTGCTGCACTTTCCAGTCCGAGGCTGGGCTGCAGAGAAAGAGCTGTCCTGTGAGCCACACTGTATGAAGTCTCATTCACCGCCCCTTTCCAATGCCGGTCCTGGCGGTCCGGGGGTCTCAGGGGTCGAAGTCGCTGTCGCTGCACACAGAGATGTTGGGGGTGGAGGTCTCACGCTGCTCTGTGCCGGTGCTGCAGTCGCTGGTCTCGGGGCTCCCTGGCTGAGGGGGGGACCCCTGCTGGAGGTGGGGGTGACAGTCCTGGGAACCAGAGGACAGGAGGCTGGAGTCCTGCTGCAACCTGGGAACCAGAGAGAGGGGTTCATATTAATTACCCCAAATCTTCACATGCAAAACAAATAGGCATCTTTGTCATTCATATCCATTATATACCTGCCTACATGAAAACCTCAGGGTGTAAGAATTTCAATTTCCACTCAGTAATCAGCGATACAGAAACAATAGGCACTCGTGTGAAAATGTTAGACCACTTTGTGGTTTAATTCGGCATCTTAAACAACTTCTAAAAAGTCTCATGCATTTTACCGTTGACTCGTTGCATGCATCATCAATTAAATTAGATCAATATTAAATTAGCCTATTTTTACAATTTTCCAAGATTTTCAGTCACAGCGGTTTGATTTCATCTGCACAACAAATCACAACTACAGAAGCAACGGGGTGTTAGAATAAATTTGCACACTGCTGTAGGCGTTGCTGTTGTGTTAACATGGAAAAGCTCTGCGTAAACACTGCCACCGACATTTACATTTGAGAATGTAAAAATCAAGCATCTACAGTGCACGTCGCTCGAGTGCATTTTGGTGTAACAAGCTGTTAATGGCAGAAAGAGGGAGAGCAATGCGAGGTTTCAATCCACTTGCCTGTTTTTAGCTGAAGCTGCGCGATCTCGTTGCCGTCGGTTCTTGAACCAGTTGCCCACCTGTGTGGGGGTGAGGCCGGTGGCCTGGGCGAGGTGCCGTTTTCGGGAGGGGTTGGGGTAGGGGTCCTGCAGGTACCATTCCCTCAGCATACTCCGAGTTCGCTCCTATAAAACACACAAACAATAGGAGTTGCTGTCATAACTTTGAATATCTTCTTTGAATGAATCAGATAAATCAATGCCACTGTAACGCTCTGGAAAATACCAGGATACAATGACCTACAGCACAGGAAGTGCTAATGTGCAAGTTTCTAGTAGTAGCATTTTTTTTTTATAACAATGTGACATGCATTTAAACTGGGAGTCAAATAGAAAAGTGACAGTCCACCTCAGACACTGCTCGTTGACTAATCTCTTAGGTTGTGGTTGCAATCCATTAGCATATAAATGATATTTCAAGACATAAATAAATAAATCCTAAGCAGTTTAAAATACAGCGTGCAAACAGCAAAGCGTTCCGTAACCTTCACAAATAGAGCGCCAGACATTATCAAATACATGATGCAAGACAGCACTTAACACAACAGCTCCATACACGCTCTCCGCCAGGCACATCCATTCACTAGATAGGTCTTGAATGTGCAGTTTCGAAAGAACAACATTTTAAAACTTGTTATCTGGTAAGTTAAAGAAATCTCTGTTTACAAGCCATGTTTTTAGACTCTTGCACTTCCCGTGTTACCTGGAGGGTGAAATTTACCCCACCTCATTCACTGGCTTCTTTCCTGTCAATAACCAATTCAGCTTTTGTTAGCAGCAATTTATTTATTTTTTTCAAACTGGCGACTATCATAGCAGTCATACCCTTAATTGAATTCTCTTTCTCTGAAGTCACATAATCATAATGTTTTAATCTACTGAGACCAGCTAAAGCTGCCACAGGGAGTAATCTGCTTTCATATTAAGCGGTGTTTGTGGATCATTCTAAGCCAGCGACACATTGGTATCAATTGGTAAAGAAGCTTAGGGAGCTCCGGGTATCAGGTGATGAGAACTGGTAAAGCACGCCAGCTCCACCTGCAATTACCGGCAGTACCACAAGAGGGCAGTGTGTGACACATTCAAAAACTTATTGTACAAAAGGGTTATGAAACAGACTACTGTAATATGGGAATACAAAAAGAAACTTACTACATTCTTAGACAAACGTTTCAGCTAGTTTTTTTTTCCCCAGTGTCTTTGAAGACTTCTACCTGTCCTCATAGCGCATTGAGTCCTGGGATCAGCCTAGTTCTCTGTAGTTTCTCGAGTGCAGTGGTGTATTTTTTCAGTGAGGTGAGCAGACTGGACACAGCATTCATGCAGGAAGCCCAATTATATAGTGAATAAAATGTCTATGAACTAGACTGCACTGGACTTGCCTGACCTGAGCACCACGTTACTGGATCCTCAGCTGATGCGCTATCCTTGCACTATTATCATATCATTGTAGATGCAAATTGTCTTAAACCATAATTTTTTTTTGCATGTAATCCTATACTTTAGAGTTCTGTAATCTGTCAAGTGTTATTTAATCTGTAGTATTTTGTATTTAATTATATCCTGATGTAACTATCACTGACACTGTTATCTGCTCCGTTTTTGAATCGTATTTTGTCATACTTGTACTTCCTAGAACCAAAGTCATTGTATTTATCTTGCTCTTAATTGTATTAATACTTGTACTGTGATTCTTGAAATGTATTTTTGTTTATGACTAAGTCGCCCTGGATAAGGGCGTCTGCTAAGAAATAATAATAATAATAATAATAATAATAATAATAATAATAATAATAATAATAAACACCCCGTTGCTTCTGTATTAGAACACCCGATTGCTTCTGTAGTTCTGATTTGTTGCGCAGATGAAATCAAACCACTGGAGCTAAAAATCTGGCAAAATAGGCAAATTAGTGATTATGTCTAATTTAATTGATGACTTTAATAAGCCACACATGCAATTCATTTATAAGAGAAAAGGAACACAGAGCCACACATGGTAAAATGCACGAGACTTTAAAAGTTGTTTAAGATGCCTAATTAAAGCACAGAGGTCTAACATTTTCACACACGGGTTACTGACCAACAATTTAAATTCTCACACCCACAGGTATGACAAAGCATATTAAAAAAAAACATGGCAAGCCAACACGATATCATTTTGCAGTTTCTTTGATTTCATGATGTTAAATACGATTTAGATTATTTTCATATAGTTTATTTTTTATTTTTATTATATTTCAATCCTAAAAATTCTAGGTGATGCAACACTTTTGGCCATAGCTGTATGGTAAATGCGTAGTAACTTTTATAAAGGGGACCTAAAAATGGAGAACTGGCTTTACCTTGAAGCAGTGAGTCTTCTGTTCTCCGTCCCAGATGGTGTGGGGCAGAGGGAACTTCTTGCGGATGCGGTACTTCTCTACGGGCCCTAGGGGGCGCCCTCTGAGTCTCTCAGCCTCTCGGTAGTGGGCGTCCAGCCACAGGGCCTGCAGCTTGCCGTGGGAATCTCGGGTGAAGCGGTGGTTCTGCAGAATCTGGTACAGAGCTTCAAAATTGCCACTATGAAAAGCCACCAGCGCCCGAGCACGCATGACTGACTCGTGGCGGTTCAGGGCATCGCTGGCAGAGCCTGGCACGGGCGTGGGCAGAGACCAGAGGAACCGCCCCAAGCGCTCAATATCTCCTGTCTCCTCGAGATTCTCACAGACCCGAGCCACCTGGTCAGGGGTGAAGATGGGTAAACCAGGGAGGGGGAACATAGCTCCGAAACTGAGCAAACAAAATAAAACTGTCTGTATGCTAAAAAAAAAAAAAATAATAATCTTAACTCATCAGTTACTCATTTTCCAAAGCGGTTTTAAGAAGACAGGAGCGATCCTGCTTTGGAATCCAATTTTCTTAAAAAATCTATGTCCTTTTGTTCGCGCCGAACGATAATCCTGGCCCTTAAAGTCCAAGCCGTTACAATCTAAAACAAAAAGGCTTTCTCGTGAAAAAGGTGATATGGTTAAGCACGTTTTCTTTGAAAGGCTAAGCCAAGTTTCTCCAAGGAATTCCAAAGTCTTGTTGCCCAGAGTTAGCTACAGAGGAACTCTGTCCTGTCCTATAAAATAATGATGATACGTCCCTCCTCACTACCTGTATTTATATAAGAGGTCCCATTAGCTCTCCTGATTGCCCTGTGGGAGGAGGCACAGGGATTACCTCTCCCGGTCATTAGCTCCTCAGCAGGGGCTCTAGTGAAGTCACATTGGCTTGATCTGTTTGTTAGGCTTAGCTTAACTAGAGGGACTGGAGAAATAATTGTTCATTCTGCAAGACCAGTTACTAACAGGTTTTGCAGGTCAACATTCGAATGCACATTAATATAATCAAATATCCCATTCACTTGCTCATCGTGACTAGATACAAATCTTAAAAGTAGTTGGCATAGATAATCCAACCAGAACCAGAGGATCCAATTGGAAATTAAGTTGACAGAGGGAAGGAGACATTTCTTCACACAGAGAGTGGGGAAGGGATGGAATTTGTACTTAGTCATGTTGTTGAGGCAGAATCACTGGGATCCATTAAGACTCAACTTTGCAAAGTTTTAAGATTAATCAATTTCTAGGAACTGGACGAACACAGACTGACCGAATCGCCTCCTCTCGTTCGCATATTTTCTTATTTTGTTGTGTATGTACAGTGGTGTGCACATTTATTCGAACACCTCATTGCTTCTGTTGTGTTAATTTGTTGTGCAGATGAACTCAAACCACTGGAACTGAAAATCTTGGAACTGGAAAAATTGTCAAACTAGGCAAATTAGTAATTGTCTATATATAAAACTGCCCCAAAGTAAAAGCACAGCAAAGTCTAATAAAGCACAGTGAAAGCATGCAAAAGCAGAAGTAAGCATTGTAAAGCACAGAAAGGTATGGTAAAGCATATACACATAAATAAATAAATAAATCACATGGTAAACTACGGTAAATGCATAGTACAATTGGGAACGCAATTCTAAGTTTATATATCAGGGGTAGGCAACCTTGGCACGTCCAGTCCATTCCATTCCAGGACTTTGTTCCAACCAGATCCTTCATTGTCTAATTGACCTCTGTTGGAACAAAGTCCTGCAATGGAATGCATTGGAAGTGCCCAGGTTGCCTACTCTAGTATATAGTAGATATGTACTCCATAGAAAAACAGATCTGCTTTCCATCTTTAGTTTATGCACTCCAGGGGGTTATGATGCAACCCCGTGCTTTACTTTGTGTGAGAGTCATTAGTGTTGAATGACCCGCAGTGTTGGTTAATGGGAAGGTCCTGCGTTTGCTGAATGGCAGTCTCATTACCCAATGCTTTGAGTAGTGGCTGCATGCAAGCTAACCATTGGAAAAGATCTGTGAATACGCAACCTTCCGACAAGCTTGTCAATACAGTGGCTGTAGAATCAGGACTCTAATTAAAAACTTTGAGGGGAGCTTAGTAAATAGAAGACTGACTATTAGAATGCAAATACTGAGGCACTGGAAATTACTCAGACAGTTACCCTGAGTTTCAATAAGCATTGTTTTAAATATTTGTATTAAGCAAAGAACATTTGAGCAGTTTTTACATTTAACATAGCAGAGATCATAAATACAGCAGTGAGCACATTTATGAGAACACCCCGTTGCTTCTGTATCAGAACACCCCATTGCTTCTGTAGTTGTGATTTGTTGCGCAGATGAAGTCAAGCCACTGGAACTGGAAATCTTGTAAAAGTTGTCAAAATAGGCAAATTAGCGATTATCTAATTTAATTGATGACTTTAATAGGCCACACATGCAATTAATTTGAAATAGTACGAGAAAAGGAACACAGAGCCACACATGGTCAAATGCATTTTAGAAGTTGTTTAAGATGCCTAATTAAAAGCACAAAGTTCACACACGAGTGCCTATTGCTTCTATAACACTGATTCTCACACCCAGAGGTTTTCATGCAGGGAGGTATATCAACAGGATATACAACGACAAATCTTGAGGTGTTCTAATGCATTTGTTAGAAGGAATGGCCTTTCAGTAGTAAGTCTAGCTCTTAAAGACCACACTTTGCTGGTTCGTTGACTGGGTCTAATAGACAATGTGTATTCCGAAAGGGCAAGCATACAGAATTCACTTGAAGTATGTTTTTTGATTCCAATAAAAAAATACTCTAATTTCAATGGTCCATTTTTTGTTTTTCCCTCCCAATTTTATGTTCTAATTAAAATGCCCATTAATAATAAAAATCACAATATATACGTTCACATGTCAGTAAGCTAGTTGTGAGAAATCTAAACTGCCCATTAAAGTGTGACTGAACAGAATTCCTTTAGAGTCTGAAAGAAATTGAAAAGTGAAAGCAAGTTCTCCCTGGAATAAATAAGCAAATAAATGTGTAGGCCAGCTGTGCTCGTTTGCAGATAATCTTAACGAGGATGCGAGTCATTCTTTAATTAGACACCACCAACTGTGAGCTTCTAATTCTCCCAAAATGAGTATCACTCACTAATCTAGAGTTAACAGATATCCAGAGAGAAAAAACGGGACATTTTATTTCTTCAATTCATTGAAGCTGTAGAAACTCTGAAGAGGTTAAAAATAAGTATATAATAACACAATCATTTAAAAATTAAACATTGTGTTTTAGTGATAAAAATGAATTAATCAAAACACAAGGGACTTGTGGAACTTAAAAAGGCTACTTTGGCTTCCAACATAAATTAAATTCCAAAAAATAAATACAAAATTAAATAGCCATGGTCCAGGAAGTTAAAACAGAACATTAAAACAAGTTTATTTATTTTCTTTTTGTACAATAAATTACTGTGCTGTCAACTTGCTGAAACTTTGTCTCCTGAAACCAAGTTCCAAGCCACAAAGTGGCTTTGTGTTCCCTCAGCTTTAGGACGCAATTACCTTTGCTGCACACCAGTTCTGTATCAATGCCTGTCACCATTTTACCGTTTCCATTTAGAGATTTATGCAAAAGTTACAGCTCGCAAGCTGCTTAGTGCCAGTGTCCCAGTGCAGGTGTGTCTCTGTCAGCAGGACCCCTCCCCTAGTGCTGTCTCCCAGAAGGACCCCTGTGTTCAGCCCCATGGTTTGGGCTCAGCTTTCCTTATTATCCTGCTGGCACAGCTACTGAATATTCACTTGGGAGCCACCCTGCTTTTGAGAAGAGCCACAGGCCTCCAACAATGAAGCATTTGCATTGGGGAGTGGGAGATTCAGGTATGAGAACAGCATTGTCAATGACTCTC
>NC_081231.1:2094748-2169748 GCF_902713425.1 Acipenser ruthenus
ACATCCACAGTAAAAATCCATAAAAACAGCAACAAAATCAAGATTAAAAAAGGAGTTAGTCAAGGAGATAATTTCCCCAAAGCTCTTCACGGCCACCCTAGAAGACATTTTCAAAACACTGGATTGGGAAAATAAGTGAATGAAGATCAATGGAGCCTACTTGAATCACCTACGTTTTGCTGACGACATCCTCATATTTACAACGTGCCCAGAAGAATTACAAACAAGAATACAAGAACTACACAAGGCTAGCATCAAAGCGGGTTTGAAAATGAACCTGAAGAAACTCAAGTCATGTTCAATAAATATACCACTCCACAGGCAATTGAAGTCAATGGGATCACGCTTGAAGAAGTCAATAACTACGTATACTTAGGACAGTTTGTTTCGGCAACAGAGAACCAAATGTGTGAAATCAACAGAAGAGCAAAAATGGGCTGGAGTGCGTTTGGAAGATTAAGCATGGTTCTGAAAGGGAAACTATCCTTATGCCTCAAGAGGAAAGTCTTCAACTAATGTGTGCTGCCACTGCTAACTTACGGATGCGAAACCTGGACCCTCAACGCAAAAATTACAAACGACTCAACGGAGTATGGAAAGATGCATGCTGGGAATAACAAGGAGACAAGAAAAGGAAGGAATGGATAGGAGCGAAAATACTGAAATGGCAGTGTGGGGCGGACATGTAGCAAGAAGAAGAGACCATCACTGGACCAAGGAGATACTAGACTGGATCCCAAGAGATATAAGACCAAGAAGAAGACCTCCAGGAAGATGGCAAGATGAAATTAGAAAACACGCCAAGAGCAACGTAGATGAGGGACACAGCAGACAGACTTGTGTGGAAGAATCTTGGGGAGGCCTTCATCCAGCAGTGGATTGAAAAAGGATGAAGATGATGATAATACACACACACACACACGAGCATAACCTTTTATTTAACATTAGGTAATCAAAAATAGCTACAAAATTATAATCGGAAAAGTCTAGCGGAAGCAGTGATAGTAGTATAGTATTTCATGTTGGATTTCAAAATGTCACATTTTTCTATTTTTGTCAGTTATGTCATGTATTCCTTTCATAGAATAATGCACCCATGCAGAATTGAATGGTTCAAGGAGTGGGACGGATCTCAATCCGATTGAGCAGGTGTAGGATGAACTTGGAAACCTCCCGATACTCTGCCCTCTGTACCAACTGCATGAAATATGAATGAAATATGAACGGATCCCTCGAGACACCTTCCAGCATCTTGTAGATTCTATTCCATGTCAGGTGTATTTATTTATTTTAAAAGGACAGTTTAATAAAAGTTTGTAATGAACATAGTTGAACTATAATATGTTATTCAATGCTATGGAGGTTATTGGGGTGACTAACAAGCAGTAAAACAACAACTCTTTCCTAAAATTATATGAAAACCATGTACTGAACGCAAAAAACTATGGAAATCATTTGATTTAGATAAAGCAAACAAAAAGGCACCAGTACCTAAAACTGAAAAGCAACTACATTAGACCAGACAGAATGATATGTACAGTAAGACTAATACATACAACCCCCCCCCCCCACCCACCCCCCAATTAAAACCACGTTTTGCCGTTCCTTGACTGGCCTTAATAGAATTTTTTACTGCAGTTTAGCGGCTCATAGAAAGTGTTCAACAGGGAGGAAGGAGGTTTTTGTGACACACACAGAGCTACTTCTAAACATAGCCTCTCCTGCTTCTGAGAACTGAGAATATAGACAGGATTAACGCTTAATCTGGAAGAGGATTAGCAAGACTGGTTAAGTCTAGCAAACCCTATCCCCTCAGCTCTTTAAAAAAAAAAAAAAAAAATACTAGAGCAACACCACAAGGTTAAAACTGAAGAAACAGAAAGAGCTAACACATGTGTTACGTCATTCATTTATATTGAATGACGTCATTATATATTGACTCAAGAAAAGAAAGAAAACATTGGTTCATTTAAAATGATCTAATGTGCAACCTGAATTAAGAACCTATCACTGAATGGAGTGTACATACAGATGTTGATAATGACAAACTGCAGTTTGTTTGTTTTTTTTGTTGTTTTTAAGATCCCCCGAACAGTGATCTTACAGATCGGTTTTATTTTGTGGGTTGTACAATGACTGTCGCGGGTCTGCAGGTTTTAATATCAATCATTATTAAACAACAAGATATTTCAGTTTTTTATATTTCTTAAATATTTCCCAACATAAAACCAATGTCACCTTACAATAATTGATTTTGAGTTTCAGTGTTTTAAAATAAAATATCAAACAGAACAAAATTTCAATGTACCATTTGTAATTCAGTAATATGAGAGAATTGGTCAGGGGTCTGAATACTTTTGCAAGGCACTATTTTATATATATAAAATACACACACACACACACACACACACACGTCCTGGCAAGAAAGGCGGCAACAAAATTAATTTTATAAAATCAAGAGAAATGGAAAAAATAGTAACGTGACAATATAATTTCTGCAAACAGTGGTACTTCTTTTAAAGGTGAAACAACTTCCATGGTAAATATTTCTTTTCTGGCCGTCACTTCTAGGCAAAATTCCCATCTCATAGCCTGCAAAAACAGTTTCTGTATTGTATTACCACTTCAGACCTACAGCTCTGGCCAAACCTTTTGCATCACCCTATAGAATGAACTCATTTAGCTTCATGAAGTCGAATGAAACCTGCTGAATAATATTGCGTTAACATATTGAATTACACTCCGCTTTGTAGGGTTGTGGGTTCAATCCATGGTATGGGACACTGCTGCTGTACCCTTGAGCAAGGTACTTTACCTAAATTGCTCCAGTAAAAACCCAACTGTATAAATGGGTAATTGTATGTAAAAATAATGTGATATCTTGTAACAATTGTAAGTCGCCCTGGATAAGGGCGTCTGCTAAGAAATAAATAATAATAATAATAATACTTAACAAAAAACTCACAAACTGAAAAATGCGACATTTCAAAACACTTTAAAATAACTGTACTACTATTATGGCTTCTGGTAGATTTTTGCAATATCATTTTGTCATTTGATGTGAAAAATGGTTCATAGGGATCTATCTATCTAGAATTACTTATTTACCTTTTTTTCTTTTTAATATCTCAATCCTAAAATTCCAGGTGATGCTAAACGTTTGGCCACAGCTGTAGTTCCTTCATACACCAAATCCAGTATTTAAGAGACCCTTAAAAAAAAGTCCATCACCTGGATCTTACTAGTGCTTTTGTTTCACCTGTTTAAACAGCGGGAGAATCAGTCGTCGACTTGCTGCTGTTATTTAACAATAATCAACACAAAAGCTGCTTGCTAAGAGCACAGCACACAAAGCACCCCTGAAAATCACCAGCCAATATCCTTTTGTCAAAGAAGGACAATTCCTAGCGCTGCATTGTTGCGCTACTCACTCTGAACAGAGGGGAGTCATGATTAGTTTGTGGAGTGCATGGCACAATTAATACAGCTTAATAAAGCACCCCCCACAGACTTAGCTGTGGGTTTTACCCTGGGGGGTCTGTGTGCTTGTATCTCTCTTCACCTCATTCCTTTTTCCTATTCACAAACAGTGGGGAGGAGAAGCAATTGGATTTATCTCCTAATAATCCAGCCCCATTCAGTAAACAAAATAGGCCAAAACACACATGCACACTACCACTCAGCCTGGGCTAAGACTGCCGCGCTAATCACTCTCAACATCCCCTCATTAGGACCTCTATGGACCACAGCACCCACGCCATTGTTTAAACAAACAGGCCCAATCAACACATTGTCTCATTTCGGGAAACTGGGAGGGAAAAGAAAAAGGGATCACTACTTTTTTTTTTGGAATCTAAAAGTATATTTAAAAGTCCCGTATATGAGTGAATCCCCATATTGTTGCCCTTTCAGAACACAAGCAGTGTTAATAGAGCCAGTCAGTGAACCAGCAAAGTGTGGCCTCAATAACAGCTAGCTGTATTACTGAAGGGCCATTCTGTGAAACACAATTCCAACAAAGAATGCCACAGTATTTGGGTTATTTAAAAGTTCTTAGTCAACTTTTTTTTTTTTTTACTTAACAGTATTGACGTTGTGGTTTTTCTTTAATGCAAACTGTTCTAGTTTCTAAAAATATATATATATATATATATATTATATATTATTAAATAAAAATGTGCAAATAGAACATAAGAACAAGCTCACGGTTCCTAGTAGCTGATTGATCTCAGAACTTCGTCAAGTCGGGTCTAAAAGGATCCCAGTGATTTAGCATCTACAGCATGACTAGGTGACGCATTCCATCCCCTCACCACTCTCTGTGTGAAGAAGTGTTTCCCACCCTCTATCCTAAGTCTGACTCCTTTAATTTCCTGTGTCCTCTGGTCCTGGTTTTCATGCTGTGCTTAAAGTATAGGTTAGGCATATTTGGTTACATATAAAACTATTAGACAATTCAGAAGATTTAAAAAAAAAAAAAAAAAAAAAAATCTGAAAGTGGAAAAATTGTGTTATATTAAAAAAAAAAAATACTTCTAATTGGACCACATTTTTCAAAGCCTTAATTCCAGTCTTTACATAACTCCTACTTTTAGAAGTAGACAAAACATCTGTTAATTTAACAAAACTAGAACCGGACAACTAAGTGATATATTTCAGGTGCCTTTAGCAGTCTGTTTGTGTTCATTATGATGACGATGTAGCTGCAGAATATGGAGAATCTGTGGAAGACTGTGAATTCAGTGGGAGTCTGCGAATTCCATGGGAGTCTCTGAACTAAAGAGCTGCTCTTTATTTCAATTTTTTCTGCCACAGACAAAGGCAACACAGGCTAGATCAGCCAGTGTCTTCATGCCATCTAGTGATCTGCCACTTTGGATCAAGGTTTTCTTTTGTTTTGCTGGCAATACACTAGCTGTGCACTAGATGCTGCTGGTGCTTACAAAAGACACTTCAGCTGATCTAGCCTACATTCCATACGTCTATGACAACTAGAACTGAAGAGCAGCTCCTGAACGCATAGTTAAAGCTCTATGTTTTTCATGGTTATCATAGATTTCACGATTTCCGGTAAATGTACCCATTGCAGTGTAATATGTAGTTCCAGGTGAATTATACAAAAAACAGTGCAAATATAAATTTTTATCATTTAAATAAATACAGCAAACATTTGCCTTCTTGACGCACTGCCTGTTACACTGCATTTACAAATTTTGAATGGGGCAACCCTTTTTTTCTGCTTTAATACATATTACATCTAAAAATCGTGAAATATCTTGAAACACCTATTTTTAGACCATGAAAAACCACGAAATAAGCCATTTTATACAGTGAAAGAAATACAGCCCTAATTATAGTCAAAGCACCTCAGCACAGTATTTGAGTAAATGCAATGACCACTCAGGGATGATTGTAATGGGTCCTGTTGCTCCTACAATATTAAAATGATTATACTTTTTCTCTAAATCTCCTGTTACCTGGCTTGGTGTTTGCTGTGAGCTTCACTGGAGATCCTAAATATCTGCACTGCCCCTTATCAAAGTTACTCTGGTGCCAGCGTGCCATGTGGTCACAGCGGGTCAGTGAGGCTGCTGGTCAGTGTGGGTGTGAGGACAGTGGCAGGTGTGCAAGACAGATCGGAGCAGGATAACATCCATAAAGGATCTCGCTGAAGCAGGATTTAACAAGCATTAAAGTATTAGGTGACAATAAGCTGAAGCATGAAGCCGTTTAGCATTCCTAAACAACTTAAATAACACCTGTTATACCACGAGATCATCAGAGGTTAGCGTGTGGAGGTTGTCAAATACCTCCCAGTCCAAGACCCTGTGACAGAGAATGAGTCCTAGTCAACAATCTCCCTCCCGACCTGTGAGGGCGCTGTATAACAGGAACAGAGTGCCCTGGACTGGGTGGTTTAGCAGTTCATTCCAGGGTCAGTTGGAAGTCGGCTATCCAGAAAGGGGGCGGAGCCACAATACCAGAAGTCATCGCCTTAATACGGTAGGCAATGGGTCAGTCACAGATTCAAGGATACGTGATTGGACTCGCCACAGACAGTGCTTCTCAAACTGGGGGGGCGCAGTATGTATCCTGGGGGGGGGGGGGGGGGGGGGCGTGAGGTTCAGGGAAAAAAAAAACGTAAAAATGATATTAAAAGAATAAGTAGCAGGGTTATGTAATATAGAACTACAACTGTTTAAATAATGGACCTGTAATTTGTCTTTTCCTGACAATTTCTTAAACTTTAAAGTGTTTCAAAGCTGTTTTCAAAGTAGCCTCTCCAGTGCACTGGGGTTTGAGATCTGTCCTCTAAATCACTGCAGGAAGAGCGACAATTAAAAAAAAGAAAACATAACAAGTGCTCTGGCTTTTCTGTTCCGTACCACATCATGGATCGTTATGGCTGTGTTACCAATGGGCAATAATCCTTGCACTATCAGTGCACTACAGCGGACATTTTGAAAAGAGCTTTGAAAATGGACTAAAGTCATGTGTAAATCTCAGATGTATTATATCAAGCTCTGGCAAGAGAATATATAGATATGTACTGACCTATAGTTAACCTATGGCATATATTGTAAGGTGATGGCTGGGAGAGAAGCACAGTGACCTGTTTAACACAAATTGATTTATGACCAGTTTCTTAACAGATCAAGGGGCCCCTTACTTACTTTTCAGTATAAATAGGACGGGAAGACTGCCCTTGTAGCTCTCTTGATCTACCCCGCCTACTACGCACTGGACTTGCTTGACCTCAGCACCACGTTATTTGTTTATTTTAGAAGATGCCTTTATCCAAGGCAACTTACAGAGACTAGGGTGTGTGAACTATGCATCAGCTGCAGAGTCACTTACAACAATGTCTCACCCGAAAGACGGAGCACAAGGAGGTTAAGTGACTTGCTCAAGGTCACACACAGCGAGTAAGTGAGCGAGCCGGGATTTGAACTGGGGACCTCCTCCTGGTTACAAGCCCTTTTCTTTAACCACCGGGCCACACAGCCTCCTATGTCATTTTAGATGTAACTTGTTGTAATCCTAATTATATTAGTATTATTTGCACTTACTGTAAACTATACTGTATTTAAATACTAAGCTTGCATTGTAACCCTGTACTGCCCTGTAACACCCATAATAATAGTGGTTAAATGTAATAAGAAACACCACAAAGGCTCCTGCCAGTAGACTTCCACACTGGTTCTAGTCCCTCTGTGTATTAACTAATGCCAGCTGTCTGTGTATGGACTAGCAGATGCAATAAGGACGGATTGCAGGAAACAAAGGAGATCCCAAAGGACTAATCCTGTAATAACCAATAGCTTATAGTGCCAGTTTAAATGGAAATCTCCCATTAATCTGACAACCGCTGGTCTCGGATAATTGCAGCACAAAAAGATACCTCCACTGTCAAGTGTTAGATCTGACACGAGCCGATCGATACACTAACAAGCTCATAGCAGGATCATAAACTTCAAATCCCACACGGCACGCCCACTGCATTACAGCTGTAGCAATACGGAGTATAGAGTAATGACAGTGTAGCTGTGTCGCAGAGAAGACAGAGGTACTTAGTGCTGCTAAGTCGAATGAAACCTGCTGAATAATGTGACGTTAACATATTGAAGTACACACCACTTTGTAGTTTTCCATATACGTAACGAAAAACTGACAACTGAAAAATGTGACGTTTCAAAATCGAACATGAAATACTGTAGTATTACGGCTTCCGGTAAACTTTTTTGCGATATAATTTTGTAGTTTCTTTGATTACATGATGTTAAATAAAATATCTAAACTATGTTTATAGGTTTTTTTTTTTTATATATATAAAATTGTCTCAATCTTAATTCTAGGTGAAAAACTTTTGGCCATAGCTGTATATATTTGTAAAATAGAGAAAATAAATATTCAGTCTTAAGAAACCAGTCATGCAAAAAATAGCAACCTTCTTCAGGATATATTTTGCCAAAATTGTAACAAAATAAAATACGTAGGAGAGACAGGTACAGCATTATATGAAATACAGTACCACCTCTCAAATTTAAGAAATAAAAAGTAAATGAACCAACACTTTATAAAAAATGAACAGAACGTGAATGACCTGCGATTTGTAGTTTTAGAAGAAATAAAATAAGAATTAAGGACAATACATGGATATACCAGGATGCCTGAAGGTTTAAATAGAAAGGAATAGTAGATCACTACATCATTAACTATGTATCAAATTACATCACAAAGACATAAATAGGTTTAAGTACCTCCAGTGTTTGTTTTCAAACACTTTCCCTTGACAAAGGTATGTTAAACACACCAAAACGTTGGGAAGTTGGCTCTTTTGAGTGAAACCGTATATTTATATCAGTGTGTTGAGGTGCTTTCTCCTGGTTTCAGAGCTGCTCTTCAGTGCTAGTTTCCTGCAGTAGACACACGTGATCAAGGAAGTACAACACTATCAAAAAGCACGGCTCGCAAACAGAGATTTCTTTTAGGAGGAGCACCAGACTGCAGGTCTTAAAATGAAAATACAAAACCAAAAATCCTTTCAAAACCACGTAGCTAACGGAAACACACAACTGGTATGATTCAGGAAATTATTTTCTTGGCTACAAAAGGAGGGAGCAATGGGCAGGCTCACACAGTCTTATACTGCAGCTGTTAAGCTGAGGGCTCACGAAGTGTGGTGTGTGGCCTGGAACTTGGTTTCAGGAGACTAGGTGTCAGGCCACTGCAAGCCACATCAGGGGAGACTTGGGGGTTTGATAAAGCAACCTCAAAACTAGGTCTCCTGGAAACAGGTTTCAAGCCACTGCGCCTGAAAATGTGGCTCCGTGTTCCTTCAGCTTTACGGGCAGGAGTCTTGTGTCCTATGTTTCTTCCCCTCAGCTTGCTAATCTCTCCTCCCTCCACCTCCTGCCCCCTTTGGATAACACCCTCCTGTTAGCATTAAACAAACAGCAGACCCTAATCAACTCTGTCATAAAGCTGCCTGCATCCCTCATTAGCAGCACTTCTCAACCTGCCAGGATAAGCCCCATTTTGCCTCCCCCTTCAAACCAGCCTCTTACCA
Organism: Acipenser ruthenus; assembly: GCF_902713425.1. NCBI lineage: Eukaryota > Metazoa > Chordata > Actinopteri > Acipenseriformes > Acipenseridae > Acipenser > Acipenser ruthenus. The sequence goes on from NC_081231.1 coordinate 2,103,819, forward strand.
AACACTCCCCCACCTGCCTTCTGCCACTTGAGATTGATTCCCACAATTGCATCAAGGAGGCTGTTGAAAATGTCCTGCGAACACAGAGCTGGGTGTACAGGAAAGCCGGTGTGAAAACGTGCTTATTGTTATTGGTCGATCTTGTATAGGATTTCTGGGGACAACGAAAGAGATTTACAATCTGCATCTACGGCACCAGCTTCCACCATCGTACGAGTTTGAGATTGCGTCTCAGTAATATCCACACCCCCCCATGGTCAAAATTCAAATTAGAGCTATCCGTATGTGAAAAAATGATGCAAACAGTATGAAATAAGAATTAGCAAGTTACATTGGACAGACACCCTCAGAATCTCCTCAGTAACTTAAACGAAGAAGTTTCATGTCAATTGGATGAGCACTTTACCAGATATACGTACGTATGACCACCTCATGCCATTCACAAACACGCAGCTACTTACAGAAACAAAAGTAAATGGGGTGTCTGCCTCACAATGCAGCTTCTATGGTTTCAGGCCACCTGTGTTTCCAAGCAGGTTCTGTTTCTGTTTGCAGTGCTGGGTATTGAGCAGGGATGTACCAATCCAGTTCAGTCTAGTGCAGGGCTTACCAACCCTGGTCCCAGGGACCTCCTGTGTCTTCATTCCAACTGAGCTCTCAATTACTTAACTAGACCCTTAATTGAACTACATTAGCTGAATTAGACCTTTTTAATTGTTCTCAGCTACTAAAAAGTTGCAGCATTCAAGTTACCTATAAAATGCTGTAGCCAACTTGAAAATCTGCAACTGTTAAGAGCTAGAAAAAAGGTCCAATTAAGCAAATTAGTTCAATTAAGGGTATAGTTAAGTGATTGAGAGCTCAGTTGGACTGAAAACCCGAAGACACAGGGGGTTGGATCAGGGTTGGGAAGCCCTGGGTAGGGCGAAGGGTATTGGTGATTCAATAACGAGGTGGTAACAATAACCAACCCAGCTCTAGGGGTACTTAAGAGTTGAACTGATCAGAAACATTGATTAATCATCTGTTCGGGGTCAGCCATGATCAATAATACCTAGATCATTTCCAACTGCTGTATTTTACATATAGCTATGGCCAAGTGTGTTGCAACACCCTCTATGTAGAATTAACTAATTTTGCATCATAAAGTCAAATGAAACCTGCTGAATAATATTACGTTAAAATATTGAATTATATACTGCTTTATAGTCCAAAAACTGACAAACTGAAAAGTGCTACATTTCAAAATCTAACATGAAATACTGCACTACTAGTATGGCACCAGGTAGACTTTTGCGATATCGTTTTGTAGTTTTTGATTAGATGATGTTTTTGATCTTTTTTTTTTTTTATCCTAAAAATCTAAGGGATGCAAAAATTTTAGCCATAGCTGTATTTTGAAGTGCCTAACCTTTTGTCTGCTTTGTCAAGTCGGGTCTTAAAGGATCCCAGTGATTCAACCTCAACAACATGACTAGGTAACCGAGACAGGTGGCTTGCTGTGTGCAGGTGTAGTTGGTGCAGTGTTCAGGAATAACACACGAGACAGTGAAAGTTCAATAAAACAGCTCTATTTGGCCGGGTTGCGTGTCAACAACACTTTAATAAGCATAGGCGCTACACAGCAATGTGTATCGCTCCGTGCAAAACAAGGGTTTCAGTCCTGAAACAATAAGACACTAATAACTAACACACAACACAGATTCGGTCACTTCTCCAGATAGGGAGTGCTTTTTTGTGCAGGTGTGGTGAAATAAAACAGTTCATGAAGCAGTAGTGCAGTGTAGTCTGGGTTTGGTGCTAGCTTGTAGCGACATTTCCCACTTAGTGTTTAGCAGTCTAACAATGAAATGACAAAACAGTCACGATAATAAATTACTTCTATCTCCTATACGTGTCCTTACGGTAACCACATCAAAAGAGATTACATCGTCACGCCCCCTGTGATAGCTAGTCCAATCACATCTCCTCCAATACATGACTGACTCTTCACGTACTGCATTGGGGTGATGACTTCTGGCATTGTGACTCCGCCCCCTTCCTGGACGGCCAACTTCCGAATGACCCTGAAATGAACTGCCAAACCATCCAGTCTGGGGCACTCTGGTCCGGTTACACAGTGTCCTCACAGGTCAGGAGGGAGATTGTTGACTAGGATTCATTCACTCCCTGTCACAGTAACCCATTCCATCCCCTTACTACTCTGTGAAGTAGTATCTCCTTCCCTCTATTCCAGGTCTGCACTTCATTTCCACACTGTCCTCGTTTCTGTGCTGCGCCTAAAGTATCGGTTAGGGTTAAGAACCTCTTTCTCTGCACACAGAACACTGGGAGATTGTTAAGCCCCTGTACTCCCCTTGTGGAGCTCCACATTTCTTCCTTTAGCCAGGGTGAAAAGTGGCTTTGACTTTAATTAAAGACTATTTGTTAATGACTGCCTTTAAGATTTTGTATATCCCTAATCTTTTTTTCCAGCGTCTTACCAGGAAATCTTATTACGTGGTTCCACCACTCCCCTCCCACACACCCAAGCAAAACAATCCCATTCTCTCTTCAGCGCATTTCCTTCAAGTCTACCAGGTTAAGGGTCTAGGTTCAGCTGTAATCACATTTTCTGTTATCAACTACAAATGATGTTCATTCAAACCTCTACTGGAGATTGGGACTTTACTGAAGTCTTGTGAAAAAGTTAACTGAAGATAACCAATACTCTAAACACAGAATAGAAACCAGGACCAGAAGACACAGGTCGGAGATTAAGTGGAGAAATGGACAGAGGGAAGGAGACACTTCACACAGAGAGCGGTGAACGGATGGAATGGGTTACCCAGTTGTTGAATCATTTGGGCTCCAACTTGTCACATTGAGACCTATTAGCTACAAGGAACCAGACAAGCACTGATGGGTTAATTACCTCCTCTTGTTTGTAAATGTATGCACCATAACTATAAACTAAGCCATAACTATAGCTGAAACTCTTGTCAAATCATTTTTACAAAGTTCGTTTGGGAAGGGTATAGTTAGCATACTGTGTTATTATTATTATTATTTATTTCTTAGCAGACGCCCTTATCCAGGGCAACTTACAATTGTTACAAGATATCACATTATTTTTACATACAATTACCCATTCATACAGTCGGGTTTTTACTGGAGCAATCTAGGTAAAGTACCTTGCTCAAGGGTACAGCAGCAGTGTCCCCTACCAGGGATTGAACCCACGACCCTCCGGTCAAGAGTCCAAAGCCCTAACTGTTACCACTCTACCACTGAACGTTACTATAGCAAACATGTATTTTTATTTTAAAACATGATATATCAACTATATAAAAGTGAAACAACTTCCACAAGAAATATTTCATTTTTGGCCATCGCTTGAAGGCATCGTTTCTACTTCTAATCCCTTGACCTTTAAAACAATTTACCAAAGACTTTGTATATCTCACCTGACAATTCAAAATCCCTTCCAATTCATACACATTAGAAACTATTAAAGTGGCAGACACACACACACACACACATATGGGTAATGGTGCTATAGACAAGGACCCCTTAATGATTGACCAGCTAAGTTGTTGTACTGGGGTAGGAAACTAGTGTGGTACTTGGAGGGGAGTCCTTCAACACTTCCCCCCCCCCCCCCAAAAAAAAATCCCTTCTGTTTGGTACAACAGCCCAATAGGGTTTCTGCTGAAATCCTCAAGGCGTAAAGGCAGGTCAGGTCAGGTCTGAACAACTTCTTGTGGGATTGTGATCGGCTCAGATCTTTAGAAAGCTAAGCAGTAGGGTCAGTCCGGGGCAGCACATGTAGAAGCTTAACTCCATCCATGCTTTCTAAAATGGGCAGAAGCAGAAACGCTGTAGCTTATTAAAATAGCAAATGATCTATAGCTTTGCTCTTTTTTTTATAAAATAAATCACTCACGTTTCAGAGTGTTTGACTGAGGTTCTTCTTCAGAACCCTTTCAACTATACAACAGGTTTCAGCACTTTCAGTTTACAAGTCATTTCTGAGCAGCTGAGCTATGATTGAGTGGGGCAGAGATACTGGGATCCAAAGCCAACAGGAAAGCAAGCGTTGGGTATTATTATTTTATTATTTGTTTATTTAGCGCACGCCTTTATCCAAGGCAACTTGGAGACTAGGGTGTGTGAACAATGCATCAGCTGCAGAGTCACTTACACCTACGTCTCACCCGAAAGACGGAGCACAAGGAGGTTAAGTGACTTGCTCAGGGTCACACAATGAGTCAGCGGCTGAGGTGGGATTTGAACCGGGGAACTCCTGCTTACAAGCCCTTTTCTTTAACCACTGGACCACAGCCGCCTTCAGAAGATGGAGACGCAATCGAAAGACTATGCAATACTATAATATCTGTATAATACTATAATAATGGAATGTAATTAAAGTTCAGCTACGTTTGCAAGGGTATTATGTTTCTTTATTAACATTCATTCATCCATTACAGGTATTCTATTAAATTTTGGATTGAAAACCACATTCAGATTTTTGTTTGTATAACTAATTGTATAACTGAGGCTTGTTGGTGATTGTCGAACAGCACACAGCGCTAAACCAAAAACCCGAGTTTAATTGCACCACGTGTTCTAAATTGATGAATGTTATCTTTGAACCAATCATTGAACTAGCCGATTGTCACTATAAAAGACCACTTGTGAATTCGCGTTGTCTTTTGGTCAAACATTCCAGGAGCATGATGCAGCCCACAGCAAAAGAGGATTTAAATACATTTAAATGGTATTTCAAATTTACAAAATTCTGGTATTTAAATTTTGAACACAGGAATTAGACAATTTAACACGTATGGTAAACTGTATTCAAGTTGTATCAATCTATTTTATGTAGCGCCTTTCATAGTGGACCACCATTACAAAGCACTTTACAAGATGCAGTAACAAGTAAAACCATAATACTTAATACAGAGAAATGCATAATATATGCTATACAGTAAAAAAAAAAAAAAAAAACACACACTAAATACAGTGGAAAATGCATGATGCATGAAATAGTAACAGCAACTAGGAAGGGCAACCAGAGCAGCGTTAAGGTGGTCAAGTAGTACACTGGGTTTGTGGTGGGAGAGCGTATTATAGATGTGTCAATTTTGTTCTGAAAGAGGAGAAAACATGACAGGGAAGAGTTGAGGATGAATGGGAGATGGATCTGTCGGTGTCTGGATGGATGTAGGATTTACTCAATGGTCTTAAAAGAGAACATTGGGTTTACCGTGTCCCATAGTTATGATTTCAGAGAAGTATTTCACCCTGGCCGCGGCGCGCGCACGGCTGTAGCTTGCGAGATGGTTGGCCCAGATCTGTGTGTCTAACAAATATAGCTGCTTTGTATCTTTTATAATTTAAAGTATTTTGTAATTAGGTATTGCAGGTACAGTATATGGTAAACTTTAAGTCACTTTAAAAGTAGCACTCGGTAATATGTCCAAGCTGACATAATTGAACAGTAACAAGTCCACAGAATTAAGAGCCTCTGTCAATTTTAATATTTATATGAATTTACTGAACAGAAAATTAATCCTTGCAGCAGTTCTTGGTACCATTCTAAATTACTCAGTACTTTCTTGCTTCCTATATTCTGAAGGAATGCTTATATTAATTTCAAATGAAATATAAACTATCAAATGAACAGTTTGTTGCTTGGTGGCAACATTGCAAATTGATTAACTTAAAAGGTAATTATTTTTACCATCTCTGGCAGACATCTCCATTGTGGTACATATCAGTTTAGCTTTTTCATGTTGTTTTCCTCAGAAAGTGACTCCCTCTCTTCCAAGTAAAGTTTTATATTTAATAAAGGTTCTCTGTCTACAGAGGTAACAGGGGAGATTCAAGGTAGGGCAACCTCTGCTACTTTGGGCACTCTTCCCTTCATGACCTTCCAGTAAGTTGAAAGATCCAGTGGATCAGGGATGGGCTCATTCAGAGTGTTGCGTAGAACCACCCATTGTTCACACACAGCTCTGGTGAGGGGTGGGCAAGAGGTGTCGGCTTCTGTACTGATCACCGTTTTGTTGCATGGCTGGAGTCTGCCTGGGATCAAAACACACACATTAGTCAAAACACTTCATTTGCAGGATGGACATCCCACTGTTTGGAGAATTTGGTAAAAAAGCAAGCTCATGCAGATTGTCCAGGATATTTCTCTTCTCATGGTAAGGTCATCCAAAAGTGTTAGTTTCTTCACCACACCCACAGGTTTTGGCTGTTCCACAATGCAATAGACCCCAGGTCTTCCATGATGTTGGAAGCTGAGACAGCTGTAGGGTGCTGGGTACCCTCAAAAAATGGTCAGGGCTGTTACCAGCTTCAGACATGAAAGCTGTCAAATTTCAGAAAGTCAATTTCTCCTGACTTAAGTAACATCAGAAGGTTTGTCACAGCCTGTGCTGATTTTTCTTTCAAAAAAGTCCTGGTAGTGATCAAATATGCTCTGCGTGGTATTTTACTGCCTGAAACCAGCTATTTCATCTTGTAGGTACTGCTTCAGGGGGACAGACTTTTGTGGTGTGCACATCTTTGGACTTCAGAAAAGCAACCCATCTTCGCTTTCTGAAGACTTCATCCAAGTAACTAAAGATGCCACATCGCTAAAGTGAAAATGCTCCCATGTCTCGCCAATCGAATTGATTGTGACAGACATGTCACTGTACACTGTTGGGCATGACACATTTCAGTGCTGCTCTGTATGCTTTGATACAGTGTACTGCATTGTCAGTTAACATCCCAAACATCACTGAGGCCGAGCTGGTTCCCATGAATAGGACAGTCAGATAGTACTGATCTTCAACACCTGAAAAATAATTATTCCGTTGTCAATTTCTACTTTACTTTTTTTACTGGAGGATTTCATTAAAAAAAAAAAAAAAAAAAAAAACCACACACACACACCACACAACTTAATTCAGTAATGGGTAGAAAAAAAACCACTAACTTAATTTTATGCTTACAGGTGTTTTGTTTGGGTGTAATGGAAGACCATTACATTTCCCAATATATGTTAAATAAATGCTTGACTTAAGCATTTTATAGAACAGCTCTAATCCCAATACTTTAAAAGGGGTTACAGCATCTTAAGTTGTTTTTTTTTTCTGAAATTATCTGCACTAAAATCATGTAAGTGGTTAATATTACTATTTGTTTATTTAGCAGACGCCTTTATCCAAGGTGACTTACAGAGACTAGATGTGTGAACTATGCATCAGCTGCAGAGTCACTTACAATTACATCTCACCTGAAAGACGGAGCACAAGGAGGTGAAGTGACTTGCTCAGGGTCACACAGTGAGTCAGTAGCTGAGGTGGGATTTGAACCGGGGATATCTTGGTTACAAGCCCTTTTCTTTAACCACTGGACCACACAGCCTCCTAATATGTTCTATACATAACCGATGTTTTCCTAAAGGACACAATAACAAAAAAGCATTTACTTCAGCATCTGTCATTACTTAAAAGAAAAATAAATAAATAAAAAAATAACACACAACTTACCTATGACAATTATTTAGCACACTGCAATCTTTTGGATGTTCTGTGTGGATTCTTGTGCAGCATCTCCAGTTTGGTTTTTGGACCATGATAGTTTGCAATGTGGTGTTACTTTCAATGTGCCAGTATTTGGCAGTGGATTCTGGAAGCTGAACTGTGAGATACTGCACAAATCAGTTCAGTTAACAGTTTTTGGTTCTTTTTTTTTTTTTTTTTTTTAAAAGGGTGGGTGGAGTTTATGGAGCATTGTGACTCTGTAGTGGCCTGGTGGGAGGGGTTTAAGGTCAGGACGTGGCTTTTGGCCCAGAATTCTTGTGAGGTTTTCAAAAGGTGTCAGGAATAAAAGTAGGTGTGGGATGTGCAGATGGAGTTGGAGGATTTGTACATGAGGGAGAAAGGGGGGGCATTTTTGATTGTTAAGGCACAGGTACTTAAGGGGCAATTGAGGGAAGTTTTTGGGGAGAGGGCAAGCACTTTGGGTGTCAGGGAATTAATAGAAAATAACCAACATTTTTAAAAAATAAAAAAATAAAACAAAAAACAGGTGAAGGAAGCACAGAGGAAGGTGGCAATTAAGGGTTTGAAGGGGAGGGATGGGAGCACAGTGACCGACGCCAATGGCATGCTGGACTGTGCAGGGCTGTTTTATCAGGAGCTCTTTTCTGAGATCAGGGGCGAGGAGATGGGGGCCTCTTTTTGGAGAAGGTAAAGGTCAGGAGGGGAGAGGGGTTGGAGGGGCCAGTCACCCTCCCAGAGTTGGGGACGATTTGAAGGGCATGGCGGATAGGAAGGTGCCGGGGGGTAGGTCTCCCTAAGGAGTTGTCATGTTTTGGAATGTAGTTGGGCCTGTGTTTTTAAAAGGTGGTGGGTGAAATTTTTAGCACCGATAGGTTAGGCAAATCAGTGAGGGTTAATTTCTTCCTTTTTTAAAAAAAAAAAAAGAAAAGAAAAGGGGGGGGGGGGTGAAGAGATTTGAGGAACTGGAGGCTGGTCACGCTTTTGTGAGTGGACTATAAATTAATAGCAAGGGCCCTCACTGGGTGTCTGAAAAGGGTCATGGCCTTTATCATCTGTCAGGATCAGAATTGTGGGGAGGTCCAATGGAATTTCCTTCTAACAAGGGATGCTATTGCTTGGACCGGAGATAAACGTTCCTCTCACATTGATTAGCTTGGATCAGGAGAAGGCGTTTGATTGGCTGAACCAGAGGATTAAGGTTTTGTTGCATTTTGGGTTTGAGGATAATTGTTGTTAGGTGGTTAAAGATAATGTACAGAGAGGTGGGGCGATTGTAAATGGGCACTTTGGGCATTTGATCTCTCTGGGGCGAGGCAGGGCTGTCTGCTGTCTCCGCTTTTGTATGTTTTATATATGGAGCCTTTCGCTGAGGTAATTAGGGACAATAATAGGATTGAGGGTCTTAATACCTGGGAGGGGATGCATCTCCGTAAAGCTTCTCAGTACACGGATGACACCACCCTTTATTTTATTTTTTTTTGTTTCTAAAAACTTCGGACCAGAGTTTGCAGATAATTGAGCCATATGCTCTAGCCTCTGGGTCAAAACTTAAAACGGGCAAAAAAGTCTTCTACAATGTTTTTTGGGTCTTGGGTTGGAAGGGAGGGAGGATACACCAGGGGGTTTGCAAAGGTGCAGTGATAGTTAAATGCGGAGGTTTTCTTTTTACCACAGGGGGAGTGGAGTTAGTAATTAGGCAGGTAGGTTAGCTAGGGTAAAGCTTGTTTGGTTTGTGGAAAATTAGGAAATTGTTACTTATGGGCAAGTGTTGGTTTTAAAGCAGACTAACTGCTTTATTTGGCCAGGGGGTGTCAGGGTCAGGGGGTGTTATTGGGGCTCCAAAGGAGGTGTGGGGAAGGTACAGCCCAAGGGCCTGGATAACAGACTTAAAGACCTGAACTGGCTATTGGTTCTTGGAAAGTTGCCAGTGAGGGAGATATTGTACTGTCACAAGATGACAAGAAATAAGTTCTGTCGCAGAGGCACATGCATTGCTGAGGAGATGATAAAGCATGTGTTCTGGGACTATGCATATGCCAAGACAGTGTGGGCAAAAAATGGGAAGGTGCTTTGATTTGGTTTAAATTTGTCATATAACTTGTGTGGGAAGGTTCTTTTGAATGGGGTTTCAAAACAACCATTTTTACTTTGGGTAATTATTAGTTTGGTTATACAGGTAATTTGGAAATCAAGAAATGTTTGTTGAACACAATGGAAAATTGATTGTTGTGAATCAGTTATGTGGGGAATTAAGGGATGTTTTAAAATGGGTGTTTAGTGCAGCTAAGGAGAGGTGGATATGGCTAGTGTATTTGTAAAAACTGTGTCATTGTCTGGTTTGTTTTTGAATATAATTCAAACATTTTGTTTGTGTGATTTTTTTTTTTGCAATGGTTTTTGTTCTGTAGGACAGGATTGTGCAGTGTTTTCTTGATTCTATAGAACATTCAAAATAGTTTTTTTTTTGTTTGTTTTTTTACATAAAACATCTGTTCAGTAAAATATCCGATACATCCTTTATCTAGGGACCATATATTAAATTGATTTTTGAAACTGGGAGATGGAAGAGGGACTTGCTCCGTCCACTCCACGCATCGACCTGGTATTGCAGTACCTCCAGGAACGGCGCAAAGTGTTCAGTTACATTAACTTACGTCTCTCTTTTACTAGGGCTAAATGTTAATGCTTGTCAGCTTTTTTCTGCCTGTAAAAATGTTGTTGAATCAGATGTAATTTGTGTGATTGTAATGAATTATTTACTGTATATTAAATGGTTTTACACACCAATGTTGTCAATCTTTAATAGAAATTAAAATGTTTTAGTAATATAGTCTAATGACATACAAATCATACAACATTGTAGTATTGCAAGGTCTGTTTTGTCAGTGGGCCTAACATTAGCCATCGGTTTACAAAGACAGAACGTGAACATCCTAGTTTGCATATTTAAAAAAAAAACTAAAAAAAAAACACACCCCACAACAAACATGACAGTTAATTTAGTAAACACCAAGTTTTGTTTGAATAGGAACAGGAGTTTTGTCATGTAGCCTATGTACCTAGGATGGAAAATAAAATTATTTCTGTCTAAAAATAAATGAAATAACAAAAGCGCATAATAAAATACAAAGTGCATCAGTGATTGCCGCGCATCGTGGCCTTAGTAACCGCAGCATGGAGCTCAATTTTGTCCATGACTGAAAATCGTGCTTTAACCCTTAACGGTCTATTTATGCAGCGTCTCAGGCACGTCGGGTCCAATTTATTTTCACACGCGCAGTCTAGAAAATAAATAAATCAAAACATGTTTGTTACACATAAAATGACACCAAGTTAATTTTAAATGATTTATTTTTAGTAAATATATCCCATCAGCTTATGCCCTGGGCTCGATCCAAATCCCTAAACATAGTACTAGTAGTAACCTCCCCTTAATTCTAAACAGCGATCCACTTTTTCCCTGGTCTAATTACGCCCCAGGACACCGGTATTGGACACCCCTGATCTGTGGCTGATTTGACCCAGTTGCTGTGATTTTTAAAAAGTAATGATGCTGTAGAATGAAGTTTACTTCAAAATAACCCATTAAGTGCCAGTGTTGTAATTGAAGACAGGCTGCTTTGTAATTTCTAGAGCATTAACTTGTTCTAATTTTAACTGCATAAAAGTTGTCTAAATGTAATGTATACAATATAAATACAGCTTGTTCTAACTGTTTAAGGAATGTGGTACTTTACAGGTTAAAACACATGCTTTCTGTAGTTCAGTTAACCATGGCACTACAGTGCCACCCCGTGGATAACATTGCCTTAATGCAGCTTCAGCTCAGCTCATGTATTTGTGACGCAACAATAGGGAGGCGTGTGTATGCTGTTCGGAATGCTGGGTTGATTTAGCTCCGAAATAAAGTTGTGTTTTAAAAAATAAATAAAGCGCAATCCAGCTTTACAAGTTAATACAACATGCGTTTGCTGTGTGTGGCTTTGTTCCTGTGTTACAATGCTTGCATACGTCCCTCCCACATTAACTTTAATGGGGCAGCAGTGTGGAGTAGTGGTTAGGGCTCTGGACTCTTGACCAGAGGGTTGTGGGTTCAATCCCAGATGGGAGACACTGCTACTGTACCCTTGAGCAAGGTACTTTACCTAGATTGCTCCAGTAAAACCCCAACTGTATAAATGGGTAATTGTATGTAAAAATAAGTGTAAAAAATAATGTGATGTCTTGTAACAATTGTAAGTCGCCCTGGATAAGGGCGTCTGCTAAGAAATAAATAATAATAATAATAATAATAATAATAATAATAATATCATCATCATCAACAACAACAACTGGTGAAGGAGTGAGCGGAGGGGGAGCCCTCGTCTCGAGGGCAGCTCAGCATTGCTTCTCGGCCTTTTGGCTAAGATCAAGTCTGAAATAAGCTAATGATCAGGTATATGTGGCTTGACCGCAGTACCCGGTGGCTTTATTTCTGATGAGAGGTAATCAAACCCGGTCAGCGTCTTGGGCTGGACTGAAAATATTCAGCAAGATTCTTTTGGAGAGGCAGCGGGGAAGAGATGCCAGAGAGGAAAGTCTTTATAAAGACCGTCATCATCGACTGATTGGGAGTACAGCCTGAGATGATCTTGTGTCTTCAGAGGAACGGGACGGAGAATTACGTGGACGTCACCATGGTTGGGGAGACAAGTTTTAAAGAATTTCTGCAGCAGTGTAAGGAGAAGGAAGACGATGCTCCACTTTCTAATTTTAAAGTGAAGTCACTGAGCCGGAACAATTTCAGGGTTGTGATCGTACATGTGTACAACCCTCATGTGACTGATTCCACGGTTGGACTGTTTTTATGCAGGTATGTAAAGGTGATCTCAGGGGCCAAGTACTTGAGGGACGAATTTGGAATATGTACAGGGAAGAGGCAGTTCCAAGTTCTGCTAAATGATGACAAATCTGGATTTGGTGGTTTTTTTTCATCCACCAGCAAATTTTTCAATTGGGACAGACAGAGGATATCTTTTTTACTCTGGGCAGCCCAGTTTCTGCAGGAAGTGTCAGAGTTTTGGTCACTTGGGAGTGGTCTGCTCTCAGGAGAGATGCAGGAACTGTGGTGAGCTGGGACACACAGCGTCCGAGTGTTCCAAGCCCAAGTGCTGCAATGCATGTGGAGCTTTGGATCACTTGTTCCGGAATTGTCCCCAGCACAAGCAAACCTATTCCGACGCTGCAAGGGGACGGGGAAGGTCGGAGGTAGATGACTTAATTTCACCAAGGGAGGAGGTGTTGGAAGACACGGGGCAGTCTTTTTCGATCCCAGGTAGCCAGGAGGGAAAGGAGGGAGATGGGGGTGGCTGATACAGAGGTTCCAGAGCACAGTGAACAGGAGTTGTTAAGCAGTGGAGAGCGGAAAGGAGACGGGGTGATGCAGTGGGGGGACACTCCTGATGCAGAGCGCGGCGGACAGGAAGAGCCCTTTGTTCTGCAAAAACAGAAGAGAAAGAAGACTAAGGAGGAGACAAGAAGTACATTCTCGGTTTCTCAGGAAACAACCAAGAAACTGGCGGTAATGAACCGCTTCGAGGTGCTGGGGACACAGGATGAGTCGGGTGCCGGTTCTTCACAGTTGCCAGTTCCAGTCACTAGGGGGCGTGAAGTGTCTTCTCCCTCCCAGGTGCCGGACACAGGGGGAGAAAGATAGTCAGACAGAAACAGTGTGTTTATCTCCTTTGAGCCCAAATCCATACATGTTGGGGACATTTTTACAAAGAGAACAAAATGAACAGGACTATGTGGATACAGGAAGCATGGTCTCTTCCTAGGAGATTTTGGAATTATCCGCAAATATGGGACAGTGAGTTTTCTTTTCCAATTGTTTAATTATTTTTGGTTTTCTTTATGTCCTTAAAATGTATTTCAATTAACACAAGAGGGTTGAGGGATAACATTAAGAGGGCATCGGTTTAATTATTTGAGTTCTTTGCATTTTTCCATTTGTTTTTTGCAGGAGGTGCACTTGAAAGATGCCTCTGATATTTGTACAGTAAAGAGTGGAGAGAGAGTGAATCTATGTGGAGTGTGGGGGGCAGGGTGCACTCTTCAGTGGTGGTAGTATTAGTAAAAGGACAAGGAGATGGAGGGGATACAACCTGTCACCACTGCAAGAACGCATTCTGTGTGTATGTGAACTGGAGGGGGCAAAAATTAAGATTAATGTCTATGCGCCTACTGAATTGGCAGATAGTGTCACAGTTATGCAAGATTTACTCGTGACAAATAGTAATGTATCGCTTGATAAGGGCAAAACATCTCCAATGTGGTTCACTGACCAAGGGGTTAAAACTGACTGTAAACTTCAAAAGATACCAGCATTTGGGAGCAGGTATTGGAAATTTAACTGAACATCGCTTCTCAGCCTTTTGGCTAAGGATCAGGCATTTGGCCGCAGTGCCCGGTGGCTAAACAGTTGAGTAGAGCGACGAGAGTATGCCGCAAGACAGTTTTTAGAGAAGGGTTGGAGCGAAGAATACCTAGATTCTGGAGAGGAATCATGGAGGACGAAGAGATGCCGATGATAGAGGAGTTTATCGAGAATTATAAAAAAATCAAACTGCAGGTAGACTTGGGCCAAATCCTGGGGATACAGAGAAATATCTGGAAGTGGCAATGAAGTGTAAAACCTACTTCACACAATTCAGGGAGAATTGCAGAGAAAAAAGGGGAAGAAAACCCACTGAACAAATACAGGGTAAAGTCCAAGGAAAGGAATAACTTTAGACTTAACGGTAAGTCACAGATGAAGTATTTTTGTGCGATTATGTGGACATACAATCCGCACCCATGTATAGAAGAGATAGATATGGGGCATAGAATGGGCAAAGGCAGTGTGAAGTGCTGTTGAGATGAAAGGAGATTTGAGGGGTTTTTACATCCACCAGCTACCTTTCGAATTGGACGAGTAAAAGGTTATCTGTTATACTTGACAGCCTCAATATTGCAGGATGTGTCATGAAGGACAGAGTAGATGCAAGACACAGAAATGTTTGAATTGCAAGGAAAGTGGGCCATGTTGCATCAGCTTGTCCAAAACCAAAAGCGTGCAATGAGTGTGGAGCAACAAACCATCTGTATAGGGAATGTCCAAACAGAACCTATGCAAGTGCCGCAAAAGGACAAGAGAAACAATGGAGCTAAGGCCCATTGAGATCGTTCTGGAGGATATACAAAACTCCCTAGCATACCCTGCTGGACAAACCGAGGAAGTAAAGGAGATGGGTTCACCTTCTGATACAGCGCTTTTGGAAGGAGACAAAGGAGAGAAGGAATAAGGAGACTATTTCAGATTCAGTGCTAGCTGGACTGCCAACTTTGGGGGAGGGTGAAGAGGAGAATGGACATATGGAAGAAAAGAGTGTGAAATCACAAGGTACGATAATTCCAGATACCACCGAGAATAGAAGGCCCTGCGGTAAGAGAGTAGTGGAGGAGCAAGATAAAGGGAACCTTGTACCGGGAACCATGAAACAGAAGCAGGAAGAGGGCAACACCAAAGATGTTACATTAGTAATTTCAAACATGTTTGAAGGCTTACCTGAAATATTAGACATGTCACCCAGAAATCATTAATAGTTTTTTTTTTTTTTACTGGAACAGAGGAAGTTAAAAAGGGAAAGTATATTTAAAAATATGTATGCTAAAAAACTTTTCAAAAAAAGGAGACAGATGAAGAGAAGGGAAGAATAAATGTTGAAGAATAAATAGAATACTAACAGAAGAGAACAGAAATTAATTGGAGGGGGAGATGAGATTAAAAGAGCTCTATTTTCTATGAAAGGGACCAAGATGCCAGGAGGAGATGGGTTACCAAAAGAATGTTTTGTCTGTTTATGGGAGAGAATTAAAAATGATCTTGTAGATATTTATAGAGGTGTACAAGAATGGAAAGCTAACATCCATGAAATCAGGAATTGTACATTTAATTTATAATAAAAGATAGAATTGGAGGCCAATAACCTTATTAGGAACAGATTCTAACACCTTAACCAGAGGCTAAAGCTAAGGAATGTACTACTTATAAGAGAGATACCCGTTTGTGTTGAGACAAAGGGAGGATTTGCACTTACTATCTCTCAAGAGATTTTGTGAGTTGATAGCTTTCATAGCAAAACAGACCACTGAGATAAAAGCAGCAAATATTCTCTCCCATACAGACTGCATCAGGTAGGGTATACATTCCCAGATGAAAGAATTCAAAGAGTGAATGAAGGTTGAAATTAAATCGGATGTTATCAAAAGAATTAACACTGCACTTGATTTTCTTCTGGCTCACCGCTACCACCCCTGCGCTGACTCAGGAGCGGTGAGGAAGAACACATGCTGTCCTCCGAAGCGTGTGCCGTCAGCCGACTGCTTTTTTTTTCCCCCCACTCTGCAGGCTCACCATGCAGCCAACCCAGAGCTACAGCAGAAGAGGACAACACAGCTCAGAGTAGCTTACAGGCTAGCCTGCAGGCGCTCGGCCAGTCTACAGGGGTTGCTGTTGCGCTGTGAGGCAAGAACACCCAGGCCGACCCAAGCCAGCCTGTCTCATCGATCACCACTGAAATCCTCTCCTCCCATGGATTTCGGCCACAGCACCTTTTCTTTTCCAGAATGAGGAGGACTGGTAAACCCAACAGACACGGCCTCCTATAGGGAGAATATTTTGAATTAAGGATGAATAGGACACTTGGGTGCAGTTAGGACACAGCTGCAATAAGAGGTATAAAATTTCCCCCCACCTTCCCCATTTTATACATAATTAGTCAAACACTTCAGGACTGAAACTGCGGATTTAGGACAGAATATCAAACAATTATTCACTTTTAATTCCAAGTCTTTCGATGCACAGAACAAAACCTCTTCAGAAACACACTTATTACCGCAAATAATTTTAAATCCAGAATAGTCTGGATTGTCATCTCAGTATCAATGTGCCATTTAAAATGTTTGCATCAAAGAACATTAACCAAGAAAAAACTATAACTAAAACAAACTTAATTATAGCCAGCATAAAAATTATCCAAAGGAACTTTAACTTTGTGGCTTGGCACTTTCTGTAGACTTCTGTTTTCTTCCTTGGGTTTCTTTTGCTGGTCAGAAATGTTTCAATTGGACTCAAACAAAAGGATAATCTGGACCTACAGTACTCTACCAAAATATAAACACATTTAACCAGCCGCTACTGGTATCAATAGAGATGCAGCATTGCGATTTGTTTATCAGAGCATTTATTTATACTGTTATTTAGTACTGAATTATATGACAAGTTGAAAACTGCAAAGTTCATGAGCAGCACCGAGATTCTTTAGATACCAACCTGCAACTGCAGTGTCCATTACCCTCCAGAGCTGCACTGCATTGTCAGGGTATCGGAGCCTGCAATAGAGGAGAGATACAATGCATGGAGTCTCACTCCCATTCACTGCTGCACAAGTTTCACATTCAAGGACTTGCTGTGTTCAGATTTAAAGGTAGCATCATCTTGAGTTCAGACATATGCTTGTCTAGTATTGAAATCATCAGGACAGCAGATAGACACATTCACCAGTCTACAGGACAGTGTGTATAGTAAACAAGATCAGGTGTGTTATTAAAACTCACAGCAAACCAGGAATCTATCACATTTCCATCCCTGTGAGCAATATAAATCTAGACAGTCCATTGTGGAATGACAAATGCTGGTTGATTTTATAAACTAAATAGTCAGTACTGAAAAGCAATCAATTAAAAAACACCCCTCCTGCTGACCATCTTTACTGCCAGAGACGTGTAGAAATAAAAAAGCACTAATAATGCAAATCCTGCAACCAATGCGTCGGACAGGAATAAGCAGAAGCACGATTTAAAACGTGCAACAACATTTAAAAAACTGGTCTGAGCTCAACTCAGTACCAGTCAGTCATGAATTCTCAGACTGGGCAGTAATACAAGTCATCACACAAGACGCAGACTCGGAGAGAAAGCACACCAGCCAACGAGGTTTAAAACTACAGGTACTTCTATTGAAAACTAACTTGACCTGGCTGTGTTGCAACACAGCACTGTGAGACTCTCCACTACAGGGCTTTGAATGTAATCTTATGACAGACTTGCTTAGTGCCATCTGTCGGATGGAACAAGCTATTGCAGCAAAGACCCATTTGTGATTAAATAGCCTAGAAACAAAGCCAGGGCAGGTTATATAGTCCTACCATAAACTGCAAGAGTTTGAAGTCTATTTTTCACCAGTTTAGTTTCCCCCCGGGAGGGGAGTGCACCGTTCCTGGAGGTACTGCAATACCAGGTCGATGCGTGGAGTGGACGGAGCAAGCCCCTCTTCCATCTCCCAGTTCCAAAAATCAATTTAATATATGGTCCCCAGATAGGGGACGTATCAGATATTAAACTGATAAGAACAGATACTACACTTGATCTTAGCCAAAAGGCCGAGAAGCGATGCTGAGCTGCCCTCGAGACGAGAGCCCCACCTCGGCTCACTCCTTCACCAGTTAAGGTAGGAGGGACGTATGCAAGTATTGTAACACAGGAACAAAGCCATACACAGCAAACACATGTTGTATTAACTTGTAAAGTGGAGTGTGCTTTATTTAGTTTTTAAAATAAGTCTTCATTCATTTCGGAGCTAAATCAACCCAGCATTCCAAACAGCATAAACACGCCCCCCTATTATTGCGTCACAAATACATGAGCTGAGCTGAAGCTGCATTAAAAGCAATGTTAATCCACCATGTGGCACTGTAGTGCCATGGTTAACTGAACTACAGAAAGCATGTGTTTTAACCTGTAAAAGTACCACATTCCTTAAAAAAAAAGTTAGCACAAGCTGTATTTATATGATTGTATACATTACATTTAGACAAGTTTTGCAGTTAATTAGAACAAGTTAGCATAATACAGTTGAAGAGAATTGAGGTAGAGGTCAGTTAATGCTCTAAATTACAAAGCAGCCTGTCCTCATTTACAACACTGGCATTTAATGGGTTATTTTGAAGTAAACTTCATTCTACAACATCCTTCCTTTAAAAATCACAGCAACTGGGTCAAATCAGCCACAGATCAGGGGTGTCCAATACCGGTGTCCTGGGGAAGAAGAGCAGGGAAAAAGGGGATTGGCATCTAGAATTTAAAAGGGGAGGTTATTGTTTGTAAGGTTTACACCTACTAGTACTACCTCGAGGGAATTAGTAGATCGAGCCCAAGGAATAAATTGATCGGATCTATTAACTAAAAATAAAAAAATTTAAAATTAACTTTATAAGTGTCATGTATATGTCTAACAAACGTTACAGCAACTCAAGATATTTGTTACATATTTAACATGCAAGCAGTACTGTAAGGATAGGTATGCGAGCGATTATCAAGAAAGTTAAAGCGTGATTGTCAAGACAAAATTGAGCTCCATGCTGCGGTTACTAACTTAGGCCACGATGCACTTTATTCATTATGCGCTTTGTTCTTTCACTTATTTGTACAGACAGTACTAATTTTTATTTTCCATCCTTGGTACATATGCTACATGACAAAACTTGTTCCTATTAAAAAAAAAAAAAACAAACATGTTTACTAATTTAGCTATCTTTTTAACTAGGATGTCAACGTTTCGTCTTTGTAAACTGTGATAGTTAATGTTAGGCCTACTGACAATATACCTTGCGATACTACAATACTGGATGTGATTAGAATATTACTAAAACATTAAATTTCGATTAAAGAATAACCTTGATGTGTAAAGCCTTTTAATATACAGTAAATAAATCTTTGCGATAACACAACTACAAGTGATTAACGACATTCAGGCAGAAAAATGGCGACAAGCATTTAACACTAGGCCTAGTGTAGAGAGACGCAAGTTACAGTATAACTGAACACACTGCATCACACAGATGCACAAAAAAAAGTATTCCTTTTGTCGTGACATCGTAACAATATGTACCCAGGTGCTTGTGAGAGATATTGGGGGGTTCGTTTAGAGGCTGTACGCCTTTAAGAAGAAAGGCGTGATGGAATATCAGCTGTTGTCAGCTGACATACAAATGCTTAAGTGCAGAGGTGCTGGATTATTACACTGCGGTTTCCTGCAAATTATGATGGAGACCAAACGTGCGAGTACTGTTAAAATGAACAGTTGCATTCCAAAAATGTAGAATAGCGAAACAAAAATAAAATGCCCTGAAAACTTAAAGAAAACAATTTAAATGAAGCAATAAGCTCAATAATTAAGCTAAAAAGTGCAACGTTATCTTTCCCCAGTCAAATCAGAGAGTGCCTAAATAAGCACGGTAATTTACCATAATAAAAAACTGAAATGAAAAAAGAATGTAGCACATACATACAAAAGCTCAACCAGATAGTCAACAAAAGACAACATATTTCAATTTTGTCGTATTATATATTTAAGGTAAGGCAAGTTTATTTTCCATTAAGTGCTCCCAGCTATAATGTTCTGCCGCTCGGCTGTACAGAATTCCTGGGGAGAACCCTGCAATTTAGAACAGGGTTTGGAACAAATATCAGGAGTGGAAGGGCCAAGTTCAGAGAAGAAAAACAAATCTAGGGGCAAAGTCGGCCAATAATCAAATTAACTTGCATAAATTGAAATTAAACTTCACTAAAACAGCTCTCCACAGCCCAATTGACATTACAAGGAGCCAAATTGCTGTAGCGCCATCTGTTGGATGCAACAAGATATTGCAGCAAGTGTTTATACCCAAGAACACGCAGCGCTTTTTTCCCCAGTTCTTATTTTTAGCTATTTGAGTTATGTAAATCTTATATATACTGTATGAAATGAGTGTTTTCAGTTACTTTCCAAAATACGTATAGTAGTAACTGGACAGTACTTTCACCATCTTTCCTTTACACCGATAACATGCAGCCAGGACAAACCACACAGTATCCTCCTGGAATTTCCTAAGTACTACATCTATTTTTCACCAGTTTAGTTTCCCCCCGGGAGGGGAGTGCACCGTTCCTGGAGGTACTGCAATACCAGGTCGATGCGTGGAGTGGACGGAGCAAGCCCCTCTTCCATCTCCCAGTTCCAAAAATCAATTTAATATATGGTCCCCAGATAGGGGACGTATCAGATATTAAACTGATAAGAACAGATACTACACTTGATCTTAGCCAAAAGGCCGAGAAGCGATGCTGAGCTGCCCTCGAGACGAGGGCCCCCCTTCCGCTTACTCCTTTACCAGTTAAGGTGGGGGGGGGGGGGGGGGGGGACGTATGCATGCATTGTAACACAGGAACAAAGCCACACACAGCAAAAGCATGTTGTATTAACTTGTAAAGTGGAGTGTGCTTTATTTCGTATTTAAAACAGGACTTTATTCAGAGCTAAATCAACCCAGCATTCCAACCAGCATAAACACGCCTCCCTATTATTACGTCACGAACACATGAGCAGAGCAGCTGCTCCTGAATTAGGCAATCTTGCCCACGGCACTACAGTGCCACCTGGTGGACATACTGAACTACAGGAAGCATGTAGTTTAACCCGTGAAGTACCACATTTCTTTGAAAAAATTGTAACACAATCTGTATTTATACATTGCATTTACACAACTTTTGCAGTTAACAAAAGAGCAAATTATAATATTAGTTGAAGAGATTTTAAAAAAGATCACAAACACTGGGTCAAATCAACCATAAATCAAATCTGCCACAGATCAGGGGTGTCCAATACCGGTCCTAGAGGCCAATATTCCACTCCAGGTTTAACAGGTAAAATGAGATCATGAACTACTTGGTCTGGATGGACGTTTAAGGCCATTGCACACGGGATCCGATAACGCATCCGAATTTACCCTGCGTCTAAACAAAAAAAAAAAAAAAACATTCATGCATATTCCCTATTGCACCTTGCACACCGAGTTCGTAATTGTTGTACGACGGTGATGTGTCCATTTTGGAATCTAAACAAGTTCAATTTGACGTGCGTTAAATTACATTGACCAATTAAACAGCTGGGAAGACACATGGATTCTAGCAGTTCCCTGAACAAAACGGAAAATCTAATTGTGTGTGTCGTCAAACAAATTACTTTATGCTAAATCCAACAAAGACTTTGGGGGAGGGGGAAAGAAAAAATGTTGACATTGCCGCGGACTTGGGCATGAATGAGATGTATTCTAAAACATGAAATTTTTTTAACCTCACCGCTCACACGTTAACCACAGAGTAACAGCTCTGACTTCGCCCCTCGTGCGACGCAGATTCAGCTGTTTGACCCTCCCACTTAGTCACAGTCGCTAATTGGCGTCAATCATGACGGTTGCCTATTATGATTGGTGGAGTGGCCAGGATTTTGAGAGAGAAGAGGTGGGCATAGAAAATATTTATCTGTCAATCATAACCGTTGCCTGTTATGATTGGTGTAGCGTAAAGAAATAAAAAGGTAAATGAACCAATAGTTCAACACTTTAAAAAAAAATGAACAGACCATGGATGACCTGGGATTTGTAGTTTTAGAAGACATGAAAGTAATGAATGTACAATACCGAAGAAAATAAATGGTTATTATAAATAATGAAACAGTACCATAATAATAATAATAATAATAATAATAATAATAATAAAGTAATAAGGTGAGAAAAATTGTGTTATTTTATTGCTAATCTTAACACTGCATTTATTTTATATATAGATTTAATGACTTCACATGCTTTACCTCCTCCACCACTTTGAAGAAGTTTAAGAAATAATCCTTTATGCCACATTGAATCAAATGCCTTTTTAAAATCTATAAAGCAGGCAAATATTTTATCTTTTTAACTAGGATGTCAACGTTTCGTCTTTGTAAACTGTGATAGTTAATGTTAGGCCTACTGACAATATACCTTGCGATACTACAATACTGGATGTGATTAGAATATTACTAAAACATTAAATTTCGATTAAAGAATAACCTTGATGTGTAAAGCCTTTTAATATACAGTAAATAAATCTTTGAGATAACACAACTACAAGTGATTAACGACATTCAGGCAGAAAAATGGCGACAAGCATTTAACACTAGGCCTAGTGTAGAGAGACGCAAGTTACAGTATAACTGAACACACTGCATCACACAGATGCACAAAAAAAAGTATTCCTTTTGTCGTGACATCGTAACAATATGTACCCAGGTGCTTGTGAGAGATATTGGGGGGTTCGTTTAGAGGCTGTACGCCTTTAAGAAGAAAGGCGTGATGGAATATCAGCTGTTGTCAGCTGACATACAAATGCTTAAGTGCAGAGGTGCTGGATTATTACACTGCGGTTTCCTGCAAATTATGATGGAGACCAAACGTGCGAGTACTGTTAAAATGAACAGTTGCATTCCAAAAATGTAG
Organism: Acipenser ruthenus; assembly: GCF_902713425.1. Classification (NCBI taxonomy): domain Eukaryota; kingdom Metazoa; phylum Chordata; class Actinopteri; order Acipenseriformes; family Acipenseridae; genus Acipenser; species Acipenser ruthenus. Next base: position 2,126,731 of record NC_081231.1, read on the forward strand.
AATAGCGAAACAAAAATAAAATGCCCTGAAAACTTAAAGAAAACAATTTAAATGAAGCAATAAGCTCAATAATTAAGCTAAAAAGTGCAACGTTATCTTTCCCCAGTCAAATCAGAGAGTGCCTAAATAAGCACGGTAATTTACCATAATAAAAAACTGAAATGAAAAAAGAATGTAGCACATACATACAAAAGCTCAACCAGATAGTCAACAAAAGACAACATATTTCAATTTTGTCGTATTATATATTTAAGGTAAGGCAAGTTTATTTTCCATTAAGTGCTCCCAGCTATAATGTTCTGCCGCTCGGCTGTACAGAATTCCTGGGGAGAACCCTGCAATTTAGAACAGGGTTTGGAACAAATATCAGGAGTGGAAGGGCCAAGTTCAGAGAAGAAAAACAAATCTAGGGGCAAAGTCAGGCAATAATCAAATTAACTTGCATAAATTGAAATTAAACTTGACTAAAACAGCTCTCCACAGCCCAATTGACATTACAAGGAGCCAAATTGCTGTAGCACCATCTGTTGGATGCAACAAGATATTGCAGCAAGTGTTTATAACCCAAGAACATGCAGCGCTTTTTTCCCCAGGTCTTATTTTTAGCTATTTGAGTTATGTAAATCTTCTATATACTGTATGAAACAAGTTTTCAGTTACTTTCCAAAATACATATAGTAGTAACTGGACAGTACTTTTACCATCTTTTCTTTACACCAGTAACAAGCAGCCTGGACAAACCACACACCATCCTACAGGAATTTCATGAATCCTAAATCTATTTTTCACCAGTTTAGTTTCCCCCCGGGAGGGGAGTGCACCGTTCCTGGAGGTACTGCAATACCAGGTCGATGCGTGGAGTGGACGGAGCAAGCCCCTCTTCCATCTCCCAGTTCCAAAAATCAATTTAATATATGGTCCCCAGATAGGGGACGTATCAGATATTAAACTGATAAGAACAGATACTACACTTGATCTTAGCCAAAAGGCCGAGAAGCGATGCTGAGCTGCCCTCGAGACGAAGGCCCCCCCTCCGCTCACTCCTTTACCAGTTAAGGTGGGGGGGGGGGGGGGGGGACGTATGCAAGCATTGTAACACAGGAACAAAGCCACACACAGCAAAAGCATGTTGTATTAACTTGTAAAGTGGAGTGTGCGTTATTTCGTATTTAAAACAGGACTTTATTCAGAGCTAAATCAACCCAGTATTCCAACCAGCATAAACACGCCTCCCTATTATTACGTCACGAACACATGAGCAGAGCAGCTGCTCCTGCATTAGGCAATCTTAACCACGGCACTACAGTGACACCTGGTGGACATACTGAACTACAGGAAGCATGTAGTTTAACCCATGAAGTACCACATTTCTTTGAAAAAATTGTAACAATCTGTATTTATACATTGCATTTACACAACTTTTGCAGTTAACAAAAGAGCAAGTTATAATATTAGTTGAAGAGATTTTAAAAAAAGATCACAAACACTGGGTCAAATCAACCATAAATCAAATCTGCCACAGATCAGGGGTGTCCAATACCGGTCCTAGAGGCCAATATTCCACTCCAGGTTTAACAGGTAAAATGAGATCATGAACTACTTGGTCTGGATGGACGTTTAAGGCCATTGCACACGGGATCCGATAACGCATCCGAATTTACCCTGCGTCTAAACAAAAAAAAAAAAAAAACATTCATGCATATTCCCTATTGCACCTTGCACACCGAGTTCGTAATTGTTGTACGACGGTGATGTGTCCATTTTGGAATCTAAACAAGTTCAATTTGACGTGCGTTAAATTACATTGACCAATTAAACAGCTGGGAAGACACATGGATTCTAGCAGTTCCCTGAACAAAACGGAAAATCTAATTGTGTGTGTCGTCAAACAAATTACTTTATGCTAAATCCAACAAAGACTTTGGGGGAGGGGGAAAGAAAAAATGTTGACATTGCCGCGGACTTGGGCATGAATGAGACGTATTCTAAAACATGAAATTATGAACTGATAGCATACATAAACATGTGGATTTTATACAGTATAGGTTATTGCAAGCATATACTTTATTTAAATTGTAGTCGAGGAAGTAAAGAAACAATGGCCTAACCTGGAGACACAGAAAGAAGTGTTTACAGGGCAAGACCACTCAGGGCTTAAAAGTCAGAAGAGAGGCAGTACATCAAAGTGATGGAAAGTATTTGGTACTTTTACATATATTTATTACAGGAGCGAGTGTTTGAAAAATTAAATATTGGTCATATTGTTTCTGATGCTAGGACAACCTTGTAATTTTTTTTTTTTTATGTATTGCGTAACATTGTAGATCTAGCAGAAACGTAATAATTAGCAGGTTTTAACTTCCATCAGCGTTTGATGATCATTAAGTTTATACTACATTTAACATTGTGTTCAAAGTTAAATAAGAAATAACAGAATTGTATTTGTTAAAATACTGAAACTAGGTATATTTACTACAAAGCCTCTACTGCACATTAGCGCTCTGAAGTACGATATTAACGCATCTAGTGTGCAATGGATTGACGCACGATTTTTTTCCGATGACCGATGCTAAATGAGGTAACAGATCCAGTGTGCAATGACCTTAATTGGTTCAATTCAACAATTTAGACCAGGAGTGGACGGGGCAATCTTGGCCACCCCTTCTGTTTCAGCCAAGTTCAGATTAGAAATAATCTTAGGGGAAAGTCCGGGAAAAACATTAAATTAACTTGCAGAAATTGAAATAAACTTCACTAAAGCAGCTCTCCACAGACCAAACTGACATTACATGGCGCAAAACTGGTATGTGGCCATCTGTTGGATGCAACAAGATATTGCATCTTAATGTTTACAGTTCCAACAAGTGTTTAAACCGGGGAACAAGCAGCCTGGACAAACCACACACCATCCTACAGGAATTTCATGAATCCTAAATCTATTTTAGCCAGTTTAGTTTCCCCCCGGGAGGGGAGTGCACCGTTCCTGGAGGTACTGCAATATCAGGTCGATGCGTGGAGTGGACGGAGCAAGCCCCTCTTCCATCTCCCAGTTCCAAAAATCAATTTAATATATGGTCCCCAGATAGGAGCCGTACCAGACGGTTTCTTAATAACTGCTTCAAGCGACACATTGAACAGCTTAATACAAAAATAAAAGCCACCAGCACTCAGGGTAAATAAACACCACACAATATGGATAAAGAGTTGATTTTAGCTACTTTAGTGGTCATTAAAAAAAAAAAAACATCCCAAAAGGTCTTTACTCAAACTTACGAAACACAACGTTAATATTAAAGACGTATTTAAAGGGCGTATAACAAACAGTTTGCCGTAAGTCTTCGATTGTCTCATATCCGTGTTCAAAATTAAATACAAGCATTTAAATCATTTTATTTACTGACGTGGTACACAAGCCCACAAATGCAGTCCAAGCCTGGTCCAACGGTATGCGGTTCACAATATATTTTTGGCAACTACATTTACAAAACCCACGTACCACGTGAAGACGACCAAAAATAAAATGTAAAAAAAATAAAAAAAACTCACCTTTCGGTGAAACAGTTTCCAAACACATTAGATATTCTTCATTTTGACGCCGAATTTAGCCAAGGAAAGCGCGTAACTTTGGTTTACATAAAAAATAACATAAAAACAAACACAAAGTAACTAATATAATTTAAATCCTCTTTCGCTGCAGGTTTCTCGCTGCATCCTGCTCCCGTAATGTTTGACCAAAAGTCAACGCGAATTCACAGGTGTCCTTTTTGGTGACAATTAGCCAATTCAATGATGGTTTCCAAAATAATATTCATTAATTTACTCAATTTAGAACACGTGTGGTGCAATTAAACTCGGCTTCGTGGTTTAGCTCTGTGTGCTGTTCGACAATCACCAACAAGCATCAATTATACAATTAAAATTACTATAAAAAAATCTGAACGTGGTTTTCAATCCGAAATTAATAGAATATCCGTAATGATTAGTGTCAATAAAAGGGAACAGCTCATACCCTTGCAAACTGTAACTACATTTCTAAAACAAAACCGCCTAATCACAATCGCTGCATTTGTTGAGTATATTTCTAATTGTAGCCAGACACGTTTTGCTGTCCACGAAAACCTGCAGCACGTTTACGCACCTTATCTTTTCTAAACTCTCACAATCGGGTATGATAGTCCAGGCGAGCGGTTTCATAATGGCGTTTTTAAGTCAGCCTTCTTTAACACACACAGCAATAGTCTTCTGGCACAACAGACACATTGGTTTCACATTAACCTCACTAAAAACAAAGAAATAGGTTCTCATTCAAACAGCCATCCAAAATAAACAATGCGTGTATTTTAATATTCACTGACATGACGTTCAATATGAAAGTTTTATGAATTTCTATTTATTTTTTTGGCTGCTTTTTGTTTTCCGCTCATGAAAAGGCTGGTAGGCCTCAGACTGACGTTAAGGGGCCGCGCGTTGAGCTGCTGGATCTAAACAAACAATTTTAAAAATCATTTCACAACCTTTTTATACTGACACGGAACCAGTACCATTATACACGAATATGAACATATTTCAACCGTATTTTTAGTGCTTCTTACCTGAAAAATAATTGCTGTCAAACCGGAACTTTCTAAGCGCGAGACGCGCGCGTTAGGTAAAAACCGCCAAACCAACCCAAAAATATATACAATAATAAACTCGAATTTCACAGAAAATATAGTAAATCAACCAAAAAAACAGAAAAACTCAGTCACTGAGAAAAATTCAATTATTTATCGTGTCAGTTTTAACCTCACCGCTCACACGTTAACCACAGAGTAACAGCTCTGACTTCGCCCCTCGTGCGACGCAGATTCAGCTGTTTGACCCTCCCACTTAGTCACAGTCGCTAATTGGCGTCAATCATGACGGTTGCCTATTATGATTGGTGGAGTGGCCAGAATTTTGAGAGAGAAGAGGTGGGCATAGAAAATATTTATCTGTCAATCATAACCGTTGCCTGTTATGATTGGTGTAGCGTTAAGAAATAAAAAGGTAAATGAACCAATAGTTCAACACTTATAAAAAAAAAAATGAACAGACCATGGATGACCTGGGATTTGTAGTTTTAGAAGACATGAAAGTAATGAATGTACAATACCGAAGAAAATAAATGGTTATTATAAATAATGAAACAGTACCATAATAATAATAATAATAATAATAATAATAATGTAATAAGGTGAGAAAAATGTTGTTATTTTATTGCTAATCTTAACACTACATAGATTTAATGACTTCACATGCTTTACCTCCTCCACCACTTTGAAGAAGTTTAAGAAATAGTACTTTATGCCACATTGAATCAAATGCCTTTTTAAAATCTATAAAGCAGGCAAATATTTTACAATATTTGTTTATTTACTACGGTGTATAGGGTGTGATTATGGTGGTTTGGTAGAAATCCAATCTGACTCTTACTCAAGACACTGTTCGGTAAGGAAGGGCAGTATCCGGGCGTTAATGATGCTGCAGAACACCTTCCCCAGATTACTGCTCACACAGATGCCTGGGTAGTTATTAGGGTCGAATTTGTCTCCATTTTTATGAATGGGGGTAATTCGTCCTTGATTCCAGATATCAGGGAAATAACCCACCTTTAGTATTATATTGAGGAGTTTGAGCAGGGCCTCCTGCAGCTTGGGGCTGCTGTGTTTCAGCATCTCATTGGAGACGCTGTCTGCCCCGCTGGCTTCTCTATTCTGGAGGGCCTGCAGTTTCTCCTTTAGCTCCTGCTCAGTGATCGGGGAGTCCAGGGGGTTCGGATTGTCTTTAATTCCATTTTAATTTTTCACAGATATTGTTTTGGTCTGATATTTGTTCACTTTGTGGTATTGTTTCAGTTTTTCAAAATGCTCTTTCCATGCGTTTCCATTTCGAATAGCCAATTCATCAGGTTTTGATTCATTCAGTTTGTTCCAATTTTCCCAGAATCGTTTTGAGTTAACAGACTCCTCGATTTCTGTCAGTTGTTTATTGATGTGGTTGTTTTTTTTTTCTTTTTAAGTGTGTTTGTAATTATTTAATGGCTCCTAGTAACTGAGGCGGAAATCTTGGTTGTGTTTTTGATCTGATAATTATCAGAGTTGTTTTCTTATGTTCTTACATCCTTCGTCAAACCAATTCTCATTTTTTTCTTTTCAGTGTTACTAATTATTTTAAAATTAGATTTTAAAGCTGTTTAAATACATTATTCAGATTGTGTACAGGCAGATGTATTCCTACTGTGTGGGTATGAGGTGACCAGAAAGGTGTCTATTAACATTTGGATTTCTGGGTTTCTGATTGCTTTCTGGTATTCTCCTGCACTGTTTGGAGCCCCTCAGTAAGAGTGATTGAGGTTGTGCAGCTTGCTGGGCTGCGTCTGCTGTTGTTTGCTCTGAGAAACACAGTGGTTTGACTGTGACGTGACAGAGGGGATTGAGGTCTGACAGTGAGTGCATGAATACAGGAGGGGTCTACGTCAGTAATGGTGTCATCTACTACACTGTTGCCAAGAGCCAAGCTGTAGGTGTATCTTCCCAGAGTCCCCTCGGATCCGACCCTTAACATTGTACAGGCCCAGGCCTTGACAGAGCTGCAATAATTGTCTCCCATTTTTATTTATCTCCCTGTCTTAACTGTTTCTGTGGGAGCTGATGGGCGTGGAGTATAGGGAGTTTTGACCAAATATGTGGTTGTCTCTTTGTGTGCTGGTAAAGTCGGGCAGCGTGCCTGTCCTGGGGTTCAGATCTCCACAAATTAGCACATTCCCCTGGGCCTGGGGATGGCAGATCTGTCTGGAGGCTGGAAAAGATTTCCTTGTCACAGTATGGGGACTCTGAGGGGGGACTATGTATATACTGCACACAGGAAGATCTCACTTTGACGAGACAGCATCTGCTCATTTTTAACCACATGTGTGACTTTTTCTATGGGCTGTACAGATTTTATGAGCTCTGCTTTGTGCCAAATAATGATCCCCCCAGTCTCTGTCGTGCCTGACTGCACTGTGTTTCAGGGAGGGCACTACGATCTCCCGGTAGCCTGAGGGACAGCGAGTGGACACGTCTGCCCTATGTCTCCTGTAGAATAAACAAAGACTTGGGTATTCCGGCGCTCGCATTCTGCTTGTGTGCAATATACGATCAATTTAAACCAATCAAAAGCATCTCTATTCACTTCACTGTGAATGACGATTAATTACATTCATAAACTCTAAGGTCTGTTTCTGAGGTCTCAGTATTTTTATGTACGCTGGCTGTAACTGATGATCATTAAAGACGAACCATTATAATTAAGCATAAAATTAAATTAAATAGCTCCCCCATGTGGACAACACTAGAAGCAGCAGATTTAAGCAAAACACTGTCCTTACTTCTCTTTTGTGTTCCCTCAAGTTATGCAAGCTTCTTTGTTACCATTTTGACATGTGAGGTTAAACATTTAAAAAGAATGTCTGTACCAAGTTTCATCCCAATTGGATAAGCGGTTCTCTGGAGACCGCATATGTAAAAATGGAACTGCAGTACACAGTTTGAACTGTTTTATTTTTTTTAATCAACACTTTAATTGAACTCAAATAAGTTAACAGACAAACAAATACATAATAAATAAACACAGGTGAGGCTGTCATTCTAGGTCAATGTCATCTTTAGTTCCTAATTAGTTTTTGCTCAATTTCAAAAGAGTAGGACTTTCAAAATACTTGCAAGTATACATGCTGACTTCAATCAGTAGTGGAGTTTTCAGTGTATTAAAACTAATGGTCCTGAAGAGATTTCTTAGATACTGAAAAAAATGATTTAGCCTGGAAAACAGTACTGCCTTACCTATCTTGTCAATGAAAAACACTCCAATTCATGTGCTATAAGTAGCTACTTTTAAATATGCTAAGAACTATTGCATACATTTAGATCAAGGTGTTTTGTATTACTGGCAATACACATGGTGTGCACTAGATGGCGCTGACTCACACTGCTATAAAGAAGCTAGCCTGCCCTGCGTTACATAATGTCTATGGCAGGCAACTAGAACTGAAGAGCAGCTCCTGAACTCTCAGCCAAAGCAACTTAACACAAATAAAAACACACTGCGTTTGGGTTCTTGCAATAAGAACCCCTCATTTGATGCCATCCTTTGATTTGTTTAATGGGTTCGTTTTCCGGTTCAACTGAAAACTGCAGATTTGTTAAGAGAAAACAGTGGATCACTGTCTTGCACTTCCTGGATCATTTCAGGACTTCCTTTTCTGCCACGCTTTGCAGCCAGTAAGCCGCTTTGAGCACAGGAAGTGCAGCAGTAACAGACTTCCTGGAAGGCATTGCAAGCAAACTGAGAACTTCCTGTAGTTCCAGTTTTTTTTTTTTTTAAATACAAATTGGTATAACATGTGTTTCTTTCAAAACTGCACAAAATAATGTTGTTAGCTACGACCACTTTAAATTGATCTCCTGTTTCAGAGTTGATGGGGCGACACAGACAGCGGCTGGTGAGATATGTGGTCAGCCTGCGATGTCCCTAACCAGATACTTACTGAAGATCCAACGAAGGAACTAGCTGGACACTGGACTGCACTGAACCGCGTTTGAACAGCACATGGGAGGAGTCTCCTGATTGTGACTGTGGTGAAGTGCAATCCATCACTCACATCCCCCATCACTGCCCAACACATGCTTTTGCAGGAGGTGCAAATGGAGTCCATCTGGTGACCCCAGACGCCATCGAATGACTTTCCAAACTCAACGCACAGCTAGAAACTCGGGACGTTGCTTTTCAAATGCCACACGAGAGAGAGAGAGAGAGAGAGAGAGAGAGAGAGAGAGAGAGAGAGAGAGAGAGTTGATGGTATAATGACAATATTTTAACAGTACACCCCTGCCTCAGCTCTCCAAGACAGTGGAGTCTGCTGGTGGCTCAGCCCATCAACCCTACTGGAGGTGGATATGCAAAGCTGTCGTCACTGGGAATATGCAACTGATTACTTTCCTGAAAAAGAAATTCTGAAACGCTAAAAAAAAAAAAATCAATCAACCAAACGTGCAACACAAAAAGCATGCCCACTGGAAAAGTCCTTACAAGTTTGATCAAATAGATATGCAGTTTCATCCTCACTACACACCCAACTTGGGACTCTTTCGTTTAGTTTAGTCTGCTTATCCCTGCAAACAAAATCTAATCAGTTTGCTTGCTCCACACAGACACACACAGAGGACTGAAGAGACGGGGCCTGTTTGGGGTGCCCGAATCCCCCTCAGCAGCGCCGGGTCGAGTCCTGGTACTTGAGTTTCAGCCCCTCCTTGAACTGCCTGAAGAGAACTCGGTTGAGGCGGTTCTCCTCGTCCTTCCTGGCGTGAAACTCTCTGGACACTTTGAAGCCCCGGTGCACCAGGAAAGCGCTGCTCAGCACGGAGAAGCTGTAGCCAGCAACGTGAAGCTCACAGGCCTGAGATGAGAGAGAGAGGCAGAGAGAGAGAGAGGGGGGGGAGAGAGAGGTGGGGAGAGGGGGAGAGAGAGAGAGAGAGAAGAGAGAGAAGAGAGAGAGAGAGAGGGGGGGAGAGAGAGAGCGGGAGAGAGGGAAGGGGAAAGAGGGAGAGAGAAGAGAGAGCGGGAGAGAGAGAGGAAGGGGAGGGAGAGAGAGAGAGAGAGAGAGGGGGGGAGAGAGAGGGGGGAGGGGGAGAGAGAGAGACACAGAGAGAGAGAGCATGGGAGAGAGGGAAGGGGAAAGAGGGAGAGAGAGAAGAGGAGAGAGTGAGGGAGAGGGAGAGAGAGAAGAGAGAGCGGGAGAGAGAGGAAGGGGAGAGAGGGAGAGAGGGGGAGAGGGGGAGAGAGAGGGGGGAGGGGGGAGAGGAGAGAGAGGGGGGAGAGAAGAGGGAGGGAGAGAGAGAGAGAGACAGAGGGGGGAGAGAGAGAGAGAGAGGGGAGAGAGAGAGAGGGGAGACAGAGAGAGAGGGGGGAGAGAGAGAGAGGAGGGGGAGAGAGGCAGGGGAGAGAGAGAAGCATCACTGCAAACCAACAGCTTTCACAACTGCAGTCAAACGCAGAGAACCCAGTCAGAATACAACAGAGCCAATGGCAAAAGCTCTCGATAATATCACTGTGTGTTCAGATTCATCCAATGAAGAAAGCGCTTCTCTAGTTAAACTGTGTAGTGTGACATACAGAGGAGAAAGGCAGTGTGGCTTTTTCATCATAATTGAGAATTACATCCAGAGCAGACTGAACTGCACTCTCCCTCCAGTCCAGGGCAGGCTTGAGGCAGCCTTATGGAAGCTGACATTAGTATTGTAACAAATAAATTAAACAACTCCTGTTCTAATAACTCACCTGACTGATCCTGTTGAACCCGTACTGCCTGAACCTCTCGTCGTACAACGGCACAGCTCGGCCCCCGATGTAAAACGGCTCCCAGGGGTCGACCCAGCTGACCGTGTAGGCGACCTGGAGCTCCGTGCTGTCAGCGCCGCCCGGGCTGTGGAGGTTCACCCAGCTAGAGTAGTTGCTGGGCGCTTGGCATTTGTGGCACAGCTCCTCATAAAAGGGTCGCACCTCACCCACCTGGTAGAGCTGCAGAAGCTCCGTTTTGGTGGCAGGTATCTTCCGGGTGTGCCTTATTTCAAAAGCGGGCACAACGAACACCTCGTCGGGGCGGGGAGCTCTCCTTTTGAGGAAGTTCAGGAAGTCGTCGTGCAAGTTTTGGCTGGGCAGCATGTCAATGTCGATGACCAGGGTGTAGTCCGCGTCCAGACCGGCCCGGGCCACGTTGCGCAGCAGGTTATTGGGGTACGACACGTTGCGCCCCATGGCGTAGTTCTGAAATGTATCCCTGTGCTTCTCCAGTTTACGGAACACGTCCTGGCAGTCCTGCAGCCCGGCAAACTGCTCCCGGTCCTGCTCGGGGAAACTCGCGATCTCGCCCGAGTGGCAGATCAAATGGAAATCAACCAGCGCTTGGACTTGCGGGCAAAACTCGCTCAGGGCAAAGATTAGCGCCGTGGAGAACTTGACATCTTGCGCATGCGCGAATATGGCAACGGACAGGGCGTTCCGCCAACGGCCCAGGAGCTCGTTCAGGTGATGCAGGTTGTTAATGGAGGTGTGCGTGGCCAAGGCGAACTGCTGCGTGCGGTCCGAGCTGCCCCTCGGTTCGTGGTTCGCGGTGAATGCGCTTTTGATAATGTTTTTATAGACGCGGTACTGCCCGCTCTGGTCAAATATGCCACCGGAGGAGAGGGAGTACTTGAGCCGCTCCTTGCGGGTGTTTTTCTGGTGCTGGAAAATGCCGCGCTTCAGCTGGCTGTTGGTTTCGAAGAGCTCAGAGTACTTGTACCGCTGCTGCTTGCCGTGCAGTTTGGAGAGCAGGGACAGGTACATGAGCTGAAGGAGCGCTACAAGGAGGAGGGCGCTCAGGACCACTTTGAAAACGGAGCACTTTTTGGGGAAATGCATTTCCCAATCCAGCGGCGGCTGCTTGTTTCTGCGGGGGGGAAGCGTGTGACAGACGGCTCTTTGCCAGTGTGTGTAAAATGTGTTCGTGGTGTAGTCGTTCATTCACGCATGCAGTTAGATTATATACCTCGCCTCAGTAGTGCATCTGCATCCAGCATGTCTCCCGACCGAGTCCGGCTTCGCATTATTAGTAGTATCACACAGATCGCGTTATTGAATTCTCAGGTCTTGCAACGCTGTTCTCATCACAGTTCTCCGTGCTCCGAAATAACACACAAACAACAGAGACGCGCAGCAGTGTTCATTCTGCTCGGTTGCATGAAAAGTGTAGATTTTTTGGAATAGCGCCACCTGCCGGCTGGAAGGATACACTTCTCCATGTTGTGCTTCTGAAATACATTTTCATTATTATTTGTCTACATTAATAAATCACGTTACAACATAGCACGTTGTCCGAATTTACGGCCAACGTAGCTGTGACGTAATCATTCAACTATAAGTATCAAGTTGTATGATTTCTGTTTTGCTTCGGGTAAGCAATCAGCCGTATTGTGTGTATACTTTATCGATCCTTGCGTTCAAAAATAATGCATTTCAGCGTCAAACTGTAGCGTCTGAGTTCTTTTATGGGAGAAATTGAGGCATCGAGAGAGAAGACGAGGTGGCCGAGTGGTTAAGGCGATGGACTGCTAATCCATTGTGCTCTGCACGCGTGGGTTCGAATCCCATCCTCGTCGACATTTTTTATTTTTTAATAAATCAAACACATATCATATAATATTGTTTATAAAATGTGGAATTGCAACAAACTCTTTTTAATGATTTTAAAAAGTGGCATGAATTAAGCATTGTTTGTATATCAGCCCAGCACACAGGTAACGTTTCCCTATAGGAAATAAAATGCATAATACACAACTGAGGAGGGAGACACGGGCTGACAGTACACAGAGCTCTCCGGCAGAGGGTAGTAGAGAGGTCAGTACCAGTTATTATTATTATTATTATAGATTTCTTACAGCAGTCTGTGAAGTATTTTTATGTTCTAAGATGTAACACAAAGTCAATGTATGACATCCGCTATGTAACTACGCGTTATTATTTTTTTTACACATGCATATGTGTTTATATCTGTACACAAATTAACTTTTTGGATCCACACAGAAGTTTTAAACGATTAAAAAAAAATCATTTATTTCAGGACGTTTTGTACAAAAGCACTTCCTTAGTGTGTGGAAAGAAAATGAAATACATTCGTTAATAATTTAAACCTTTAATAATTTATATGTGTGTGTGTGTGTGTGTTGTTTTCTTGTTTGTGTTCAAATAACAAAAAAAATACAAATATCATTAAAAGAAAATAATGCCATTTCAATTCGTGACTTTTTCAGTGTGAAATGAAGAACGCATTCTCCACTCACGGGATTAGGATTAATGTTGCAGAACACAGACAGGCTGCGGGAAAGTTCAGTCCACACTAACACCCCAAACAAACGCTAAAACAAACTAAAACATAACTAACCCAGTCCTCATCAACACGCCACCCACGCGAGCCTTTTCATCAGGGAACTCCAAACCTAAAACACCCAAACCAATACCAGATTCCTGAAAAGTGCCGGAAAACCCATTACAAAAAAAAAAGATTACATTTGAGATTGAGTCGTGAATTCACTCTTGTACTCTGCCCGGCTCTCAAAAGTCTTTTCCTATTCCAAGCTGTTCAAACAAGCCAGATGGGCGACTAGTCTGTGACTGTGGGGAAAATTGTGAGGGTCTGGAACCAACTCCCCAGTAATGTTGTTGAAGCTGACACCCTGGGATCCTTCAAGAAGCTGCTTGATGAGATTCTGGGATCAATATGCTACTAACAACCAAATGAGCAAGATGGACCGAATGGGGTCTCCTCTCGTTTGTAAACTTTTTTATGTTCTTATGAAAATATGGAACTCACTGAGTTTCTTTTGGAGGTACCATTAACTGGTTTATCCCGGTCAGAGCTGGTAATGCTGGGTTTCAATTGGCCATGCTGGATTAAGAGGTGCCAATGATGGCTCAAGAAATAAACAGTGACTTTGAGGTCCCTTCACTGTAAGAGTTAAACTGCTGAATACACCACAAGGAATTTAAAGTACCTAGAACAGCAGAACCTCAGAGTTACAAACACCTTGGGAATGGAGGCTAAAATGTGAAAGAGTTTTCAATGGTCGTAATCATTGTGCACACCTGCTATCTACACCCTCAATCTGGAGAATAATACAAGGATACAGCACAGTCGTGCAATAGTGATTGTACAGGTTTTAAAATGGTGCTGTACAAATTTAACTTACCCTTGAGATCGTAATTGTAGCAAAAACGGATTTTAACATCCAGGAAAATCTGGGTTAACGCTGGGCTTGATTTTTAATTTGAAACAAAATTCATTCATTTAGCCTCCTTTCGTGATGTTTAAAATTAAAATGTTTCTAGTAAAATTCCCCGTATTTGCTTTGAAATCTGCCTCGCCGCAGGAACTCACGATTAAAAGGCCTCAGTGAGGCTTAAAATATCAAACTGTAACACTGTGCAAAACTTAGACAACCATGGTTTAATTTATTATTTTTTATTCAGTGACAACATCAAAAAGAGAGAACCCCCCGCCCCACCCCACCCCACCCCACAGATACAGTACTGATGTCTCAAAACTCTTTTCCATCCTTCTTTATGTGGCATTAAGACTGTATTCCATTAGCCCCTCCTCCTATCTGGTCTCCTAGGAAACCCTAGGAGACGAGAACTCCGGCCCCACCCTTGGCCCCGCCTCCCTCAGAGTCCTGAGTGCCTGAGGCTGCTTTCCCCGCCCCCTCCTCTTCCCCGACCAATCGGATGTTGTAGCGTTCTCGGTATTCGTTGAGCTCTCTTCCTTTAGTCTGCATCTGAGTACTTATCGTCTCCACGATCCTGGAAATCTGTGAGAAGAACACACAGCACATTCAAATGCATTATTACTGGATTGCAAAGAGATGGGGACAGCGCAAGACATTAAGCTTGCTCAGGGTCACACGCATTTCCCATCATCCTCCTGCTCACTGGTATCACATGTACCCACATGGCCCTCTCAGAACTACATTTCCCATCATCCTCCTGCTCACTGGTAAATCCATCTGTTACACATGTGAGCAGGAGGATGATGGGAAATGTAGTTCTAAGAGGTTCATGCAGGTACATGGGAAGCCATCTTGAGGCAGGGAATGCAATTTAAAAGTTTAAAAAAGTGGTCAAAATGTAAACAGTTGTAGCAACACATGGGAACATGTAACACAATAAAATAAAAAGGCAGCTTGCATAAATGCCCACTTAAACTTCAAACATTTCTCCATAGGATCTTAAATAACATTTTAAAGCTTGTTTAAGGGCAGATTTGACATGAGTCACTAAAGCGACGTGCCGGCAGCCCCCTGGTCCAGCTGACCTGGAGTGTCTGTACTGTGGGAGGAGGGGTTCGGACAGACACACCTGCTCTTTGTTGCTCTCCAGCGCTGGAAGCACCTCCTTCACCGTCCGTTCAACTAAAACCCCCCCGACCATCCGGAAACACTTCCGCGAGGGGTCCACGTCCCTCAGCGTCTCTATCACCAAGCTGCGTGCGAGGGAGAGAGACAGTGAGCTTCCGAACCCGACAACAGCACATTCAAAATCAAGTACAGCCAATTCTCATGAAAACCAACTCCGACTGCACGAATTTCCTCATGCTGCACATTTTTCTACATGGTCCCGGAACCAATTTAGCAGTCGCTTATTGTAAGCTGCTTTTTATATTATTATTATTATTATTATTATTATTATTATTATTTATTTCTTAGCAGACACCCTTATCCAGAGCGACTTACAATTGTTACAAGATATCACATTATTTTTACATACAATTACCCATTTATACAGTTGGGTTTTTACTGGAGCAATCTAGGTAAAGTACCTTGCTCATGGGTACAGCAGCAGTGTCCCCCACCTGGGATTGAACCCACGACCCTCCGGTCAGGAGTCCAGAGCCCTAACCACTACTCCACACTGCTGCCCATGCATTCATGTAACACTAATTTTCTGTTGGTGCATGACCTGGATACACTGTGATCCTTAGAAGAGATTTTATTTTTTCTCTGAGCACACACTCCCAAGTAAATGCTGAGAAATATATTGCCTAGTTAAAAATTTCACAAGAGCTGTTTTTCTTGTAAACTTTGCAGGGGGTTCTGTAGCCCTTTAAAGAATCTGATGTCAGCGTGCAGTACAAAGAATAACCCGGGTTCAAGGCAGTACAAAGTGCAGACATGAAGAATAACCCGGGTTCGAGGCAGTACAAAGTGCAGACATGAAGAATAACCCGGGTTCAAGGCAGTACAAAGTGCAGGCATGAAGAATAACCCGGGTTCAAGGCAGTACAAAGTGCAGGCATGAAGAATAACGCGGGTTCAAGGCAGTACAAAGTGCAGACATGAAGAATAACCCGGGTTCAAGGCAGTACAAAGTGCAGGCATGAAGAATAACCCGGGTTCAAGGCAGTACAAAGTGCAGGCATGAAGAATAACCCGGGTTCAAGGCAGTACAAAGTGCAGGCATGAAGAATAACCCGGGTTCAAGGCAGTACAAAGTGCAGGCATGAAGAATAACCCGGGTTCGAGGCAGTGTTTCACCTGTGCTCGTTGATTTCCATCTCCAGCTCAGCTGCTTTAGAAGCCAGGCTGCGCTGTTCTTGCCGCATCCTCTGAAACCCGGCCACCACCTGAGACACACAAACACAAAGTTGTCTACTTTATTTTTTTCAGTGGCAAGACTATTGACACAGTTATAAGACAGTTCAACAGCTTCTCTTTCTCTGCTCCACCAGCATGGAGCAGAGGGAGGCTGTTCAGACAGTATAAGAGCCTCTCTTTCTTTCTCTCCTCTCCACCAGCACGGAGCAGAAGGAGGCTGTTCACAGAGTATAAGAGCCTCCCTTTCTTTCTGCTCCACCAGCATGGAGCAGAGGGAGGCTGTTCAGAGAGTATAAGATCCTCCCTTTCTTTCTCTGTGCTACACCAGCATGGAGCAAAGGGAGGCTGTTCAGACAGTATAAGAGCCTCCCTTTCTTTCTCTGTGCTCCACCAGCATGGAGCAGAGGGAGGCTGTTCAGACACTATTTCATCTCTTTTTCTCTGTCTCTCCCTGCTCCTCCTACCCCCACTGTCACCTCTCGCCGTAACCTCCGCTCTCTCTCCCCCTCTGTCCTTGCCTCCACTGCTCTCTCTCACCTCCCTCCTATCGACTCCTTTTCACAACTCTCCGTAGACTCTGCTACCTCCACCCTCTTCTCCTCACTCACCTCCTCCCTCGACTCCCTCTGTCCCCTCACCTCCCGTCCTGCTCGCCCCTCCCCTCCCCATCCCTGGCTCTCCTCTGCGCTCCGCTCGGCAAGAATCACACTGCGATCTGCTGAAAAGAAATGGAAGAGAACCAAACTCCCTGCTGCCCTAGACCTTTACCGCACTCTCCTCTCCTCCTTCTCCTCTACTCTCTCCTCTGCTAATCTGTAATCCAAGCCTCCACTAACAACCCATGTAAACTATTCTCTACCTTCTCCTCCCTCCTAAACCCTCCCCCCCTCCTCCTCCCTCCTCTATCTCCCCTGATGACTTTGCCTCCTTCTTCTCTTCTAAAATCTCAGATATCCGCAAACTCTTTAACACCTCTCCCTCCCCCGCACCCCCTCCTGCTCCAACCCCTACACCCACTACATCCCCTACTTACTCGCCCTCCTTCTCCACCTTCTTGCCCCTCTCAGACTCTGACCTCTCCTCCCTGCTCCAGGGTCACAAACCCACCACGTCTGCCTTGGACCCCCTCCCCACTCACCTCTTTCAAGCTGCTGCTCCTGCTCTACTCCCCTTCATCTCCTCCCTCCTCAACACCTCAACACCTCTCTACTTTCTGGTATCTTTCCCTCTGCCTTCAAAAAAGCCTCTATCACTCCCCTCCTCAAAAAACCTACCCTCGACCCCACCTCCCTCCAGAGCTACCATCCTGTCTCCCTCCTACCCTTCCTCTCCAAAACCCTCGAGCGGACTGTACACCGCCAGCTCTCTGCTTTCCTGTCCAACCACTCTCTGCTTGACCCTCTCCAATCTGGCTTCCGCTCTGCTCACTCCACTGAAACCGCCCTCCTGTCTGTCACCAACTCACTTAAGTGTGCCCGAGCTGCCTCTCTCTCCTCTGTCCTAATTCTCCTCGACCTCTCTGCTGCCTTTGACACTGTTGATCACTCTATTCTACTATCATCTCTTGCTGACCTGGGGATCTCTGGCACTGCTCTGGCCTGGTTCTCCTCCTACCTCTCCAACCGCACTTACCAGGTAACCTGGCGTGGAGCAACCTCCACACCTCACCCTCTCTTAACTGGAGTCCCCCAAGGGTCAGTCTTGGGTCCTCTCCTGTTCTCTCTCTACACCCGCTCCCTGGGCCCCCTCATCGCATCCTATGGTTTCTCATACCATTTCTATGCTGATGATGCTCAGATTTTCCTCTCCTTCCCCACCTCTGACTCCACCATCTCCTCCCGTATCTCTACCTGTCTGTCTGCTATTTCCTCCTGGATGCACTCGCATCACCTCAAACTCAACCTCTCTAAATCTGACCTCCTTTTCTTTCCCTCCTCCTCCCCCTCCTCTGATCTCTCTATCTCTGTTCCTCTGGAATCTACCACACTCTCTCCCTCTTCCTCAGCTAAGAACCTTGGAGTCACCCTGGACCCCTGCCTCTCATTCCCAGCACATCTCCACTCTGGCACGCACTTGCCGATTCTTCCTGAGCAACATCCGAAGAATCCGACCCTTCCTCACCAACTATGCTACCCAGCTCCTGGTCCAGGCCCTGGTACTCTCCCGCCTAGACTACTGCAACTCCCTCCTGGCTGGCCTCCCTGCGTCCGCCACCCGTCCGCTCCAGCTCATCCAGAACTCTGCTGCCCGCCTGGTGTTCTCTCTGCCTCGCTTCGCCCACGCTACTCCACTACTCCGCTCGCTCCACTGGCTCCCGATCACCACTCGCATCCAGTTCAAGACTCTTGTACTAGCCTACAGATGCCTTGACCAGACTGCACCCAGCTACCTCCAGACCCTCATCTCTCCCTACACCCCCACTCGACCTCTCCGCTCCGCCTGCACTAGAAGACTAGCTCTACCTCCGCTACGCTCCCCTGCCTCCAGAGCCCGCTCCTTCTCCACCCTTGCTCCGCAGTGGTGGAATGACCTTCCTACAGATGTCAGGACTGCCCAGTCCCTGACCACATTCCGGCGCCTCCTTAAGACTCACCTCTTCAAACAGCACCTGTAGAACTCCTCTGTTTGTATCCTGGGACACTATCACCCTTCATGTAAATGTGCTTTATTTTCCTCTTATCTGCCCCCTATTTTACTGCATTTAATCCTGTACTTCAGAATACTGTAATCTGCCAAGTGTTTAACCTGTAGTACTTTGTATTTAATCACATCCTGATGTAACTATCACTATTTAATCATATCCTGATGTAACTATCACTATTATCTGCTGTATTATTGAATTGTGGTTTGTCACACTTGTACTTTGCTTGAACAAAAGTTATTGTATTTCTTGCTCTTATTGTATTACTTGTATTGTAACACTTGAAATGTATTTGCTTACGATTGTAAGTCGCCCTGGATAAGGGCGTCTGCTAAGAAATAAATAATAATAATAATAATAATAATAATAATAATAATAAGTATAAGAGCCTCCCTTTCTTCCTCTCTGCTTCACCAGCATGGAGCAGAGGGAGGCTGTTCAGACAGTATAAGAGCCTCCCTTTCTTTCTCTATGTGCTCCACCGGCACAGAGCTGTTAAGTTAACAAAGCATTTGATTTTTTATATTATGTACAGAAGGCAAAAAAGAAATTTAGCCAAGCGAGTTGTCACGCGTTTCAGCTAATGGTTTGATGATAAAAATCAGATCATATTTCTGCGTATGAAACCGCTTTTGTTTCAACAGGATTCCCTTTTTAATCCACGTATGTAATAATGCTATAGAAAACTGCGTGTCGCGTTCCATAAATATATTTGCTCTTCTCCAAAGAGTGAAGAGGTAATACGCAAGTACAGTAAAGTAACAGACCAGAACACAGTAACTGCAAGTCACTACTCGGGCAGTCAGTGATAACTGAACCAGCACAAACGCACACCTGCTGCAGATCCTACAACAACGTTATAATAATATTGTATTATTATGATCAACTAGCCCGTCTCAGCCACAGGGACATGTATTATTTAGCCACAGCAGTAAACGATCTAATTTCGATGAACACAACACGTAAAGGAAATGTAATTTAAAAAATAATACATTTACAAACACTACCATCTTCCTGTGCGTCTATTTGTTAGCAACGCTAGCTCTAAATCTTTATACAGCATATTTAAGAACAGCACAGAGTAATTCTGTCACAGTTGCTGAGAGAGAGGGAGGAGGTGCACCGTTATACCGACACTCAATTTCGCTCATTTCTCCTGCAAACCGCTTGTTATGAGCGGCTGTCCATTCTGTGGACACTTGTAAATAAGTCTATTTCCCGGTGTACCTGCTCCGCGGCGGGACCAGCCTGTTTGGCCCCGGTATTGTTGGGTTTAGCCCCCGCCGCGCTGTTGCTACTGCTCGTTGCCATCTTGGAATGGGCAGCAACCAGCAAGAGGACCCCGCCTTACAACTCCCAGGTGCCTCACTAACTGCCTGTCGTAAAACAGCAGCTGGTTAAGCGGTATAAAAACGACCCCGTTTTTAGAGTTTCTCATGAATGTATATTCATTATGTCCAAATATACTACTACTGTATTTTTGAATAATGCATAAACGAAGCATTAGTAGAAATCTAATTAGTAATGTATTTTATTCAACAGGCGTGTAGATTGGAGTACTAAAAGAGGTCGCTGCTGTGTAATGATGCTATTTTTTATTCCATTGTTTTTATGACATAGATTATAAATCGTTATATTTGGTCACTGGATTAAATGCGGATCTACTGCTGCAGGACATTTTGGACCAAAACGAGGCGAATTTCATGGTGTAAATTTTGGAGTACATCGATTCTGCATAGACCAAGTGCGGGGTCCAAAGGTGAACGCAGGTACGACTTTTAATTAAGTTAAGTTTCTCCTTACTTAAAGTATACGCAGTCGTGTTTAATTTATCTTAAAATGAATTTGGCACCGTCCCGTGAACTGAACTTCAGCAGAAATAAGCTGTCATTATTTTTGTTGTGTTACGCAGTCACTGTGAGTCAAGTACCACAGCTGCTGTGCACCACATGTACACGTACCGGTGTGGTGTTATTTTGTGGTACACGTTTAAAAGTGGTACACCGTGTACTGCGCCTGCCCGGGCATGCACAAAAGATTTTAGCTCAGAAAACAAGGAAACGCCCAACTGAAGGGGTGCGATGTACTGAGTTTGGCCCTCAAAGTTATTTTTAATATCTTTTTATTTTTCACAATTCAACAAATGAATGTGATTTTAACTGACGAGAAACAAACTGGGTTATCTAAAATTGTAAACATACCCGATTTTGTGGGTGAATGACAGTTTGTCTTGTTCATAGGGATTTGTGCCGTCGTCAATCAAAGTACTTTTGAATTGATGTGCCATAATATTTTCTGACGTTACACGGGTCAAGTTTTGGTACGCGTACCACTTTCTGACGATGTACCACTTTCTAACACTACACTGGTACTGAACGGTATTAGAACAGGACAACTTCAGGTTCTGCTGTGGTCCAGGAACTTATACAGATACCACTTTTCTGATCCATTTTCCACCCATTATTCCACGCTGGTCCGCACCTGTACCGTCCCATTCAGAGGAAATCTAAATGAGAGGGTGGCACTGCATGTTACATCTCAGTTCAAACTAGAAAGGAAATCAGTTTGTTTCAGTGCAGAGAGGAAAGCTTGGAGGAGGACCTGCTATAGGTGATACTGATAGGTTCTTAATTCCAGTTGCAAATTAGATCATTTTTAAGGATCAATGGTGAAGTCTCTTCTGTCTCTCTCTGTCGCTCTCTAGGATGTCCACTCCCTCATCCAATCCCATCGCAGCGTTGTGTCAGGTGACCTCCACCCCGGACAAGGAGGCCAACTTCTCTTCTTGTCAGCGATTGGTGGAGCAGGCGCGGGAGGGCGGGGCTTGCATGGCGTTCCTTCCTGAAGGGTTTGATTTCATTGGCTCGAGTCGGGAGGAAACTCTGCAGCTGTCCGAGACTTTGGAAGGGGAAACAATTCAACGTTACACGCGGCTCGCCAGGTCAGAGCACCACACTCTGATTGGTGGCTTTTAAGAACCAAATAACAAAAACTATAATAACCGTGTGCAATTGTTTACTTCTAAAGTTCATGGAACACAAAGCCACTTTTTTCAGGGACTTGAAACCTGGTTCCAGGAGACCTAGTTTGCGGTCGCTGTATCAAACCCCCAAGTCTCCCCTGGTGTGCCGTGCAGTGGCCTGAAACCTGGTCTCCTGCAACCAGGTTCCAGAGTTTAGGTGTTCTAGTTTTATAAAGCATGTGCTGTCCAGCCCTGGTTTAATTTCAGATACAAGCTGCAGAGTTTTGAAAAAGGTACAACCTATAAGACAAGGTAATCAACAGGACAGAAACACAACCCTCTCTCTCTCTCTCTCTCTCTCTCTCTCTCTCTCTCTCTCTCTCTCTCTCTCTCTCTCTCTCTCTCTCTCTCTCTCTCTCTCTCTCTCTCTCTCTCTCTCTCTCTCTCTCTCTCTCTCTCTCTCTCTCTCTCTCACAGGCAGTCAGGGGTTTGGCTGTCTCTGGGGGGGTTTCACGAGCGGGGACCGGACTGGGAGAGTGATCGCAGGATCTACAACAGTCATGTGATCATCAACGACCAGGGTAACACAGCACAGCCTAGCACAGCCCAGCACTGCCCCCATGCCTTTTAATGTGATTTGTCATTCAGAGTGTTTCTTATTGCAGTTACACCTTATTGCAGTTAGATCCACACTCCTCTTTTTCCCAGGGTGCATTGTGTCGGTGTACAGGAAGTGCCACCTGTTTGACGTGGAGCTGACAGGAAGGGGCGTGTCCCTGAAGGAGAGTGCGTTCACCATTCCGGGACCCCAAATCGTCCCGCCTGTCCCAACCCCCATAGGCAAGGTAGAGGAGGCCAGTGCACCCCTAAAGACTGACAGTGATGCATATGAACTTGTGATTTCGGGAGCAAATGAATTTACTTTTAATCTGGGAACATGGTTTAAGGACAAATACATGCATGTGCTAATAAACTTACATTCTCTCAGTTTTAACATTGCTGTTTAGATATTTCAAAATAGAAATTCCCCAGGTAAATGTAAATTAGACCCATAAAGTAATTTGAAACCTTTTTTTTTTAATAGCCCTCGCCATAATGAAATATTTTACAGAATATCAAATGGCAGCTTCCTCTTGCATTTCCTTCACCTTTGCTGTCCCCTTGCTGTTTTAAGAACATAAGAACATAAGAAAGTTTACAAACGAGAGGAGGCCCCATTCGGCCCATCTTGCTCATTTGGTTGTTAGTAGCTTATTGATCCCAGAGTCTCATCAAGCAGCTTCTTGAAGGATCCCAGGGTGTCAGCTTCAACAACATTACTGGGGAGTTGGTTCCAGACCTTCACAATTCTCTGTGTTTTATGTTTGCCATCATTATTATAATATTTTTAGTTGAGCGTTATTGACATGTGTAATGGTTGTTCAACTTCAGGTGGGCCTGGCTGTCTGCTATGACCTACGATTCCCTGAGCTCTCATTGGCTCTCATGCAGCAGGGGGCGGAGATACTGACCTATCCCTCAGCATTCACCGTGGCAACAGGAGCCGCCCACTGGGAGGTCAGTCGATAACCACGCCCTCTGGGCAGGGTATGTTTCATACAAATTGCCAATCAGATTTCACCATTGACTTCCAATAGAATCGTAGGCAATCAAAAATAGTCACAGGGTTCTTTTTTCAAACCGGTAACTAAATGCAGTCACGCATAACATAGTTACTTTCTGTTAAAAAAATGACTATGACTACAGAATATGGAAATCAGAGTGAGTCTCCCCTGTGTGTTCAGCCCCCTGTGTTCTGTCTGCTCCCAGGTTCTGCTCTGAGCTCGTGCTATTGAGACCCAGTGCTTCGTCATCGCTGCTGCCCAAGTGGGACGACATCACCAGAGCCGCGCCTCCTTCGGCCACGCCCTCCTGGTGGACCCCTGGGGCGAGGTGATTGGTCGGTGCGGGGGGGAGGAGCCGGGGCTGGCACTGGCTGAGATTGACATGGAGAAGCTGAAGCGAGTGAGGAGAGACATGCCTGTTCAAACGCACAGACGAGAGGCTCAGCTATACCAGGGTCACACCAGCACACACTAGAACCAGAGCCCCAGACCACCCCTCCTTCCACTGCCTCCTCAACACCTGCCTGCTTAGACAGCTCAAACCATTCCAAACGTTTATTACAAGCATTACAATGTGAAACGGGGTTTCCAAAACACAGTAAAACCCGTCTAATCTAATCCTGCCCCTCTACAAACCGGCAGTGTGCGTAACTCAGCAGCATTTTCAGGTCCTGATCAAATCACTACTGAAGTGAATGGTGTGATACCCTCTGCAATCCGGAGCCTGTCTGTGCTGGAATCCAGGATTGGTTTTGTAGATTTTGTCTGATTAAAATCAATGTAAACCTGTCACACGCCTTTTCTTTTCCATCTTTCTGTGTTGCATAAATACACACGTGTCTCGAGGGTATGGTACATCGACAGTAAAATCATTTTTACATGATTTTTATTATTATTTATTATTCATTTAGCAGATTTACAGAGACTAGGGGGTGAACTCTGCATCATCAACAACTGCTGCTGCTGCTGCTGCAGAGTCGCTTCCAATAGGACCTTGTTTGTTCTACATCTCATCCGAAGGACGGAGCACAAGGAGGTTCAGTGACTTGCTCAGGGTCACACACACGCAGGGAGTCAGTAGTTGAGCCGGGATTTGAACCTCCTGGTATCAAGCCCTTTTCTTTAACCACTGGACCCCCGATGCCTATAAATTGATACAATCTTAATCCCAGGGTATACCTGGGCAGTACTGCTAGCGCATGAACTACGTGAATATAATTTAGATATTTTATTCAACATCCTGTAATCAAAGAAGCTGCAAAATTATATTGGTAAAGTCTACCGGAAGCCATGATAGCAGTACAGTATTTCATGTTTAGAATTTGAAAAGTCACATTTCTAAAATGTTCTATAATTTTGAAATCGCAAAGCGCTTCAACAGTGCAAGTCAAACCTGTCACATGAACACGGTTTTCATGTCGTGTTGATAGAACGTGGTGTGAGAGCAGGGAGAGTGTGGGTTCGACAGCGGGATCTTCAAAGAGAAGTTCCACCGTTTCATCTCTGGAAAATGTAAACTGTGCCTGAGAAGTATCTGTAACTATAGAAAGTAATGTTTTCTTCAAAGTAATAACTCACAGCTTTGGCCAGAAGTTTTGTATCACCTAGAATTTTAGGTGTTTTATTTAACATCATGTAATCAAAGAAACTACAAAAAGTCTACCGGAAGCCATAATAGTAGTACAGTAGTATTTCATGTTTGATTTCAAAATGTCAAATTTGTTGTCAGTTTTTCATTCAGTATATAGAAAACTACGACGCGGTGTGCAATTCAACATGTTAACGTAACATTGTTCAGCAGGTTTCATTCGACTTTATGAAGCACAGTGTGTTCATTCTATAGGGGGATGCAAAACTTTCGGCCACAGCTGTAGTGCAGTACTAGATATCATGTTTTTAAATGTTCAGTGACAGAAAATGACATTGCACATACTGATGATGCGTTTAATGACTAGGGTTCATGCCTCTGCACGACACGCCACGGGAGTGTTTGGGGGTGTTTCGCTAGGTAGCGCTAACACGCTGGTATTCTGCTTGAAATGCATTCCTTCATCAGGAAGAAAGAGGAAGTGTGTTTTTATTTTTTTGCTGTAACACCAAACAGGACAGAGATCCGTTGAATATCGTAAACATGAGCGCAAAACGGGCCCGCTTTATCACCTGTAAGCCACACAGTCGTACGAAACGGCTTTTTAATAAAAGTCACTCGACAAGCCCGTACGGTGCGTCTGAATTTGGCGAGGAAGAGCTCCTGAAATCTGTTTCGGATGTGACAGAGAAGCTCGGCGGCACCATCTCCGTTGTTTTGGAGTCTGCCGTGTCCGAAATTAACAAGCTGGTCGACAGCAGAGTCCGCGTTTTAAAAGTCGGACTGGCCGAGAAAGTCAAAGAAATCGACGTTCTGAGAATCCGTTTAGAGGTAACAGAAACCGAATTGGTTACTATGAAAAAATACGCCGGTAATATTATTACCAGTAATAACAACGCCACTTTGAAACAAAAGAGAACCCTGGGGACGAATAAATACACATTTCACCCCAGTGATGCGAACACTGCAAATACAAGCCGTTCTTCGGACGTCTGGGAGAGATCTCTGACAAAATATGCAAGTACCGTTGCAAGCGACGGCGATGTCACCCTTGCTTTCCAAACTCAAGCAGGAGTCGAGACAAAACGCGACTCCAGTAGTCAGCAAGTTCAGTCAAAAATTAATAACACCCAGCTTGCAATGCATCACGGTGTCCCATCAAAACCAGCGCCGCAGTCAGCTGAGGAAATCGACCAGTTGAACTGCGGGTTTAACGAACGGCTTGCGGACTACGGCTGGCTAGCTGGTATGAACAACGGGGCAGCGTGGGGGAGGGCTGACTTTCAAGGTAAAAAAAAAAAAACGCAGCTTCGTTCATATAATTAGACAAAAACTCAAGGGCAAGTGCACAGAGGTGGTCAAACCCTGCATGCAAAAACGGTACACACTGCCCTAGAAATCCACGTGATTGTGGCAATGCAAACCATGGTGCAAGATGTTGCATTGTAACTGTGCATAATGACATTGGGGTGCATGCAGCCAGTGAAGGCGTGGGACCAAAGCAGTGCAGATAAACAGATTTATTTAAGCTAGTGCAGCACCAGACACCAGGACTAGTGTGTGAGTTTTAAACCCTGCCAGAAATGCTTGCATTAATGATTTTGGTTGATTTAGGTCATAACCGTTAAATATGTCTGTACTTTTTCTATACAAAGATACAGGTGCCAGCGAGAGACTGCTGGACCCTGTCAGCAGTCCAGAGGAGACGAGGGGACTAGATTACACTGCTGTCGAAGAAGAGGAATTGCAGTCTATCCACATTAAAGAGGAGGTCGCTGATCCTCAGCTGGAATTCAGACATGTCTCCCAAGACAGCAGTGTTCCTCTGTACCACAAGAACACTGACCCTGCACAAAGCAGTGGCGCCCCCTGTGGACTGGAGGCCACATTGCAGGTACCGGCTGTGTTCTCGGGCCCTGTAAAAGCAGAGAGCATCCCTGAAATGCTTAACGAGGACGGGACAGAGATGGGACCAACTGAGGGGGGTCATCCCTTCACCCAGACGGTGCGGAGGAAAGAAGCTGTACAGAGGGGGGGCCGTGAGGAAGAGGAGGGAGCAGCAGTGGTCTCGACTGGCAGCATGGCACGTGAGTGAAAGAGAAGCCACACACTTCTGCTTCGATTCATTCTGACGTTGCAGTCCTTATAATGGATCTCCTCTTTGTGTCCTGTCAGTAGCAACTACACTTCAGGATAAGTGTCCCACAGTGCCTTCTCTTACCTTATGCTTGCAGTAGTTCCCAGTAGTTATTCTGAGTCTGTCATTTAACAAAATTGGGACTCTTATGCATTGTTATTTATTTATTTCTTAGAAGGGGCCTTATCCAGGGCGACTTACAATTGTTACAAGATATCACATTATTTTTACATACAATTACATTATTTTTTACACATTATTTTTACATACAATTACGCATTTATACAGTTGGGTTTTTACTGGAGCAATCTAGGTAAAGTACCTTGCTCAAGGGTACAGCAGCAGTGTCCCTCACCTGGGATTGAACCCACGACCCTCCGGTCAAGAGTCCAGAGCCCTAACCACTACTCCACACTGCTGCCCTTGTTCGTATCTGTCTGTCTATCTGCTGCCTGTCACATTCTGCAATGTGAACACCATAACTGCCTTGATTTTGCACCCAACTTGATCATTTTGGATTGCATTTGGCTGTAATCTGATAGACCCTTGATTGCATACAAATCATTTTAACCTTTCAGCTTCCACTGAACCGTGTTGTACTTGTTAGATCGGACGCAGGAATAACTGACAGAATCGGATTGCTTTAAATTTTTTAGAGCGTCTTAACTGAGGGTCCTGGGATACTACTGGCAGGGATCAGTGTTACGAACATGCTTATTAATAACCCATTCCGGGCAATAACTCTCTCACTCTCTCTCTCTCTCTCTCCAGCTCACACTTATCCAGCCCAACAGGACCTGGAGTCCTACCAGTGCCCTCACTGCGGAACCTTCTGCACAGGGAAGCGGTACCTGGAGGTGCACGTAAAAACGGTGCACCAGGAATACTACAGCCAGCAGGGGGCATTGCCCTTACCGGTGGCAGTTGCCAGCGATCACTTCTCAAGGTCCGCCAGGGATAATGAAGCCTCCCTCCAGTGCAGCGACTGTGGGAAGAAATTCAACTACCTGGGGAACCTGCGACAACACCAGCGAATTCACACAGGAGAGAAGCCGTATCACTGCGCAGACTGTGGGAAGCGCTTCCGACACGCGGGGCAGTTCAAGGCCCACAAGAGAATCCACTCGGGAGAGACGCCCTATTCTTGCATAGAGTGTGGGAAGAGTTTCACTGTGTTCTCCACCTTGAAGAGACACCAGCGGATCCACACTGGAGAAGCCCCCTATCTGTGCACTCACTGCGGGAAGAGATTCAAAGAGCAGTGCAATCTGAACACCCACCGGCGGATCCACACCGGGGAGACCCCGTACCACTGCACCGACTGTGGGAGGAGATTCAGGCACTTGAGCACCTTCAAATCCCACCGCAGGACGCACTCAGAGCTCTACTGAGCCCTTTGTCCTAACAATCCACCTACAAAAATGTTGCATCGCCTAGTATTTTAGGATTGAGACGTAGTAAACTATATGAACATAATTTTGATATTTTATTTAACATCATGTAATCAAAGAAACTTCAGAATTGTCGCAAGAGTTTACCGGTAGCCATAATAGTGGTACAGTAGTATTTTGTTTTAGATTTACGAAATGTTAGATTTTTCATTATAGAAAATACAAAGCAGTGTGGAGTAGTGGTTTGGGCTCTGGACTCTTCACCGGAGGGTCGTGGGTTCAATCCAAGGTGAGGGACACTGCTGCTGTACCCTTGAGCAAGGTACTTTACCTAGATTGCTCCAGTAAAAACCCAACTGTATAAATGGGGAATTGTATGTAAAAATAATGTGATATCTTGTAACAATTGTAAGTCGCCCTGGATAAGGGTGTCCGCTAAGACATAAATAATAATGTGTTAACGTAACATTATTCAGCAGGTTTCATTCGACTCTATGAAGCAAAATGAGTTCATTCTACAGGGCGATGCATAACTTTTGGCTGTATGTATATTAAACGTTTGATCCTTTTCAGTTTCCAGTCGGGAGTCCTGATTTTCAAAATCAGTTCAAGTAATTGAGAGGCACAGTAGTGTGTGTTGAAGCATGCTGTCTATCTGAACAACACACCACATTTTTCCAGGTGCAAATTGTTGGCGATTTTTCCTGAGAATGATAGCTCCCTTTTTAGACCGCGATAGTGAGAGGTGCCTGTCGCTGACATGCATGTGTGTATGCATTTCTGTATATTTTAATAGATTATATAGCGCTTTGTCACACCAGTCTAGCCACACAAGTCCTGTTAAAAAAGAAGTACACTTGTACATAAATTAAATGTAACTATTACCCTTGCATTGTTGTCTTTTCCTTCCTGTGTGGTTTCAAAACTCTTTGGTAAATGTAGAGTGAATTTCGTGCTTCACCAGACAAGGTGCCTCAGATGGGGTCGCTGGAGAGGTTTGGGCAAGACTGCATGTTTTTTTAAGATGTTTGTAAAAAAAAAAAGGCTGCAATAAACAAGGTTGTAGTTCAAAAAGCATTTGCTTGTGCCCTTATTCAAATAGAACACATGTTTATTTCATCAGCTGTAAGCTTGAAAAGACTCCAGTGTATCTGACGACTCGTTTTGAATGCCTGCCACTTCGCTAGCTGGGACCGCACCCTGAACAACAGCCTGAAGCTCACTCTCTGAGAAATCCATCGCTGATCCCGGAGAGGGAAAAGCTCTTTATTTAAATGCAGATTGGAAGCCCAGGAGTCAAACAGAGGCAACGGACCACACAAAGGGTAGAGTCCAAGCACACGCCTTTATTGAAGTGTTAAGCAAACTTACAAAGAATCAACATTGGTTCATTTTAAAATGATCTAATTTGCCACTTGAATTAAGATCCCATCAATGAATGGAGTGTGCATACAATCAGGTGCTGATAATGACACACTTCAGTTTTATACATCACCAAAACAGCGATCTTGCATATCTGTTTTGTTTTGCAGGTTGTACAATGACTGGTCTGCAGGTTTTTTATGTCAGTTGGTCTGCATTTGTAAAACACACCAGTATTGAAACATTAAATCTCATGTGCAGTTTGTAGAGTGGAGTTTGTTCGCTGGGATTCTCCAGCTACAGCAGGAGCTGGAAATGAACCTACGCTGTAGTGTTCTTGTCAATCCAACTCATTTCAGTAGGAGTTCATTAAGATGAGATGCTGCCTCTCGTTGTCAGTGCTGTCCAGTTTCACTGTGACCATTTTGAACTTCCTTTTTCATACACTGCACTACACCCACAATTACCGTATTCCTTCGAATTTAAGATTAAATTCAAGTATAGTATAGTGATGCATGTTAAGCAGGTGTAGGCAGCGCTCCAGATAAGGTTTTGGGGTCTGGGAGTAACTTACCCTTAATTTTAAGACTGAGAGAGTATCATGTATTTTCAGGAGGTAAAATGCAACATTAGCTTGAAGTCATATAAATACTGTACAATCTTTAAAGGTAATGGGGTAGGCATTCAAAAAGAGCCTTCCATTTTAAACTGCAATGTTACTTTGAACTCCTGTGCAGCCACGCGTGTGTTCTACAAGGTTCTTTATCGGCTCAGCGCATTTTTTTTCGAGGTATCAGTGACTGCAAATTAATTACATCACTTATATTTTAACATTCAATTCTTAAACTCAGTGAACATGTTAACTTCAGTATAAAGCCATACAGATAAATAAAATAAGGAAATGCATTAATAAGTTATAAATCCAGTTGGATTTGTAGCTGGACTCCAGTTTTTACTTCGACCTGTGTAACTTGCTGGCGATTTTTTTCTTATTCTTACTGTGATTGCCTGCAAAGACAGCAGGGCTAGCCAGAGATTGGATAATGCTTGTTGGGTTGGTTTTTCTTGTGTACAGTTTCCTAGTAACTGAAGACAATGTATTCGGGGAGATGTTGTTGTTAATGGAAGTTTTAGGGGAGGCAGACAGGCTGTGCAGCAAAATTGCTAAGCGTTTTTTTTAACACATTCAGTTTAAATTGAGTGTGTATTTCAGATTGTTTAATGTGTAGCAGCAGCATTTCATTGTTAGGCTCAGTTCTAATCAGACCCCCTGTATTTTTCTACTTGCCAAGCAATACCACAGTTCACAAAAAGGGAGAAAAACATGTGTGAGTAATCACAACTGGAAATGAGAAGCAGCTCATAACTGTAATGCTCTGTGTGACAGTAGATGGCTGTAAACTGCCTCAACACATCATTTTCTTATATAGTTTGATTTTTTTTATTTTTTCATCAAGTTGAGGGTGGGATATTTGGGCTGCGTCTTAAATTCAAAGGAATACGGTATATTTTTGTTTTTTAAACTGTTATATCAGCTGATTGTACTCCACTCTGTTTACCAAGACAGTCCGGTCTCTTTCCTACAGGAATTCAGACGAGTGCTACTTGAAAACACCAAGACTTTTATTTTAAAGCACACGTGTTGCTAAAGCGGTACCGCTAACGAGGTACATGGTACTTTTTTATGGGCATATTTTATTTTATGTTTTTCTATTAAGACCATTATATATATATATATATATATATATATATATATATATGAGAACTCCAGCATTGTATATTCTAGTATGCTGAATCCCTCTCTGGGCACAGGAAAGACCCTGGAGAGACCCTTACACATGCGTTTGCCCGGACAGACCCTTACACATGCGTTTGCCTGGAGAGACCCTTACACATGCGTTTGCCTGGACAGACCCTTACACATGCGTTTGCCTGGAGAGACCCTTACACATGCGTTTGCCTGGAGAGACCCTTACACATGCGTTTGCCTGGAGAGACCCTTACACATGCGTTTGCCTGGAGAGACCCTTACACATGCGTTTGCCTGGACAGACCCTTACACATGCGTTTGCCTGGAGAGACCCTTACACATGCGTTTGCCTGGAGAGACCCTTACACATGCGTTTGCCTGGACAGACCCTTACACATGCGTTTGCCTGGAGAGACCCTTACACATGCGTTTGCCTGGAGAGACCCTTACACATGCGTTTGCCTGGACAGACCCTTACACATGCGTTTGCCTGGAGAGACCCTTACACATGCGTTTGCCTGGAGAGACCCTTACACATGCGTTTGCCTGGAGAGACCCTTACACATGCGTTTGCCTGGAGAGACCCTTACACATGCGTTTGCCTGGACAGACCCTTACACATACTTTTGCTTATGTTTTTTAAGGGACCGTGACCATTTAAAACTCTGCCCACAATCAGTACAGTGGTAAGGAGTTTCTCCTGTGTGGAATCTCATGTGTATTTTTAAACACGCTGCCTCTCTGTAACTCCTTCCACACTCGCTACAGAGATACGGCATCTCGCCTCTGTGAATCAACTGGTGTCTTTTAAGGTTCTCTAAACGACTGAAAGTCTTTCCGCACTCGGCGCAGTCAAACGGGGTGGCCCCTGTGTGAATGCGCTGGTGTCTTTTGAGGGTCCCGGGGTCTTTGAAGCTCTTCTCGCATTCCGGACAGGCATACCGGGGCCCGCCCGTGTGAATGACTTGGTGTTTTCTAAGGCTTGTTATTGCACTGTATTGGTTCCCACATTCGGTACAGTGATACGGTTTCTCTCCTGTGTGAAGACGCCGGTGTTTTTTAAGGGTGCCCTTTTCTCGGAAACTCTTCCCGCAGTCGCTACACTGATACGGGGTCTCCCCGCTGTGGACTAGCCCGTGTCTTTTAAAATTCTCCTTCCGACTGAAGCTCTTTCCACAGTCGGCGCAGCGATACGGAGTCGCTCCAATGTGAACCGGCTGGTGCCTTGTCAGGGTCCTGAGGTTTTTAAAAATCTTCCCACATTTGTTGCAGGTATGGGGGGCCTCCTCTCGTCCATGAGGCAGCTGGTATCTTTCGAGGTCTTTAATGTGGACAGGGTCCAGTTCAAGGGCCTCCTCTTTAATGTGGACAGGCTCTAGTTTGGGGGCCTCCTCTTTAATGTGGACAGGCTCTAGTTCAGGGGCCTCCTCTTTAATGTGGACAGGCTCCAGTTCAGGGGCCTCCTCTTTCATGTGGACAGGCTCCAGTTTGGGGGCCTCCTCTTTAATGTGGACAGGCTCCAGTTCAGGGGCCTCCTCTTTAATGTGGACAGGCTCCAGTTCAGAGGCCTCCTCTTTAATGTGGACAGGCTCCAGTTTGGGGACCTCCTCTTTAATGTGGACAGACTCCAGTTCAGGGGCCTCCTCTTTAATGTGGACAGACTCCAGTTCAGGGGCCTCCTCTTTAATGTGGACAGGCTCCAGTTCAGGGGCCTCCTCTTTCATGTGGACAGGCTCCAGTTTGGGGGCCTCCTCTTTAATGTGGACAGGCTCCAGTTCAGGGGCCTCCTCTTTAATGTGGACAGACTCCAGTTCAGAGGCCTCCTCTTTAATGTGGACAGGCTCCAGTTCAGAGGCCTCCTCTTTAATGTGGACAGGCTCCAGTTTGGGGACCTCCTCTTTAATGTGGACAGGCTCCATGTTCAACATGTTTTCTTTCACCCCTGTTTCAAAAAGTAAATGTTTTAGCAAGTACATTGTATTTATTTGTGTTTGAATATTGCAGTTGTATGTTACAAGCACTGTGAATTCGGGATGAAAAATCACACGCCTGAGTTTTAAATCCATTTTTATTTGTTGTCAATTAATTTAAGTTATATTAACACAAAATACAAAAAAAAAAAAAAAAAAAATTAAAATGAGTTATTCAATCTGCCGGGATATTTTAGAGATTCGTTTTAATGAACGCTGTTTTTTTTTTTTTGTTTGTAGACATTTTTTTACAGTTCCATATTATAACGCACTCGTAAGATACCTGATTAATTGATCTTTCTCCAGGTTAACACCAGATTGCCCAGAAATGAACTCCGACTGAAAGTGAGCGGACATGTTCTGCTGCTCATTTATCCTCTCGCTAATTCTCGAATGAGTTTTTATATATTTTTTTTAATTTAAGCAACTCACCGTTTGTGTTCCGTTCGTTTCCAAACCAGTGTGAAACTAGCGATATTTATTTTATTTCCCAGCTTTACGTTCTTATTTTTTTCGTAAGAACTGATTATTCTTACGTATAAGAAGAATTCTTTAGTCTCAGTCTCTGGCAAAATTAAGCAAGCGCCAGTTTTTTGGAAATATATATAGTATATATATATATTTTTATCTGGGAATGTTTCAGACAAAACGGTAAATTAATAAAATAAACACAATAAATTTCTATCCAGTGCAGTACCGCTTTATCGAGACTCATGCGGTGTTGTTGATTTTCAGCATGCTGGCTGACTTGAATCCGCCCACTCCAGCCTCTCATTGGTTGCCGGCATAGTTTGGTTGCGTGAGCTTTTTAGACCATGTTTGATAAAGAAATGACGAGTGCACGAGAAAGTTGACTGATTTTAATGGCTTCATATGCAGTTATTTTATTTTTTTATATAATATAACTGCTGCATCTAGTTTATAAAAAAAAAAAATACAAATTGGGTTGCATTTTAAAAGTAGGTAAATATGAAGTATTCAAAGTAGCACAGTAATAATAATAATAATAATAATAATAATAATAATAATAATAATAATAATAATAATAATAATAATGTTGCGCTACACCAGGTATATTTTAAAATAAAATTCGTGGCGCACAGAAGCATTGCTGCGGAATGCCAGTCATGTGACTGAGTCAGGTGATGAGCTTCAGTGACGTATCAAACAAGGGGCTGCAATCTTGTAAAGGGTTTTATAGCGACTTTTTTTTCCAAGGTGATATTACAGCAAGTCATAAAGTTAAAAAAAAAACCTGAGCCATAAGGAGTTTTTGTATTTAGTTATTTAAATGGTATTGCGCACCATGGACAATAACAAAGTAAGTTTCATGTTATTTTGTCGGACGCGCTGGTGCGGCGGGGTCGCAGTGGCAGTGCGGGAATGTTTCGCTCTGTTTTGGGTTCATCAGTGCCCGTAACTGTGCTGCGGCTTGTGAGAAAAGATCCGGAGAGCAAGCACATTTAAAAATAATCAAATACAGGAGCTTACGAGTTAAGATGAGAGAAAGCGGTCGCTGTAGAATTTGGGGAAGCGGAACATGGTGGTTTTAAACAAACCTTGTCTTCCACCGGTGTCTGACTATAGCGTACTGGAGTAATTAATCTCAGTTTACAAGAAATTATTTGTTTTTTTAAAAAATATCCTACGGTTAAACATTCATCGTGGTACTCCGATTAAGGGTTGATGTTAATGTAGTTGTTGTAATAATAATAATAATAATAATAATAATAATAATAATAATAATAATAATAGCAGCTTCGACATGTAGTTCTGCCTTGAACAGTTTAAAAGTGCAGTACTGCACGTACAATATACTGTCGCCTCAACAGTTATTTTTTAAAACTTTTTTTTGCATTTGTTTTTTCAATAAAATGCACAGTACTTTTTAAATTAATACTTTGTATTGTATTGTAATTGAGAGTACGGCCAATTGTGCACCGCCCCTTGGGAGCACACGTCCACGGTCGGCAGTTGAATAGCCTGGACTTGAACCAGCGATCTCCAGGCTATAGGCTGCATCCTGCGCTCCACGTGGATTGCCTTTACCGAATGTGCCACTCGGGAGACCCTCGTTAATAGCACTGTATTTAAATAAGTAAATAAATTAATAAATGTGTTTTTTGGGTTTTTTTTGCAGCTACAAAACAGAATTACGTGTGATGCCATGGACAGTGTGAAGATAGAAGCTGTCCTAATTAAAGAGGAGTTCCCTGAACTTGAACTTGTCCCCATTAGTGGGGAGTTCTCAGGGCTGGCTTCCCTCCCCATTAAACAGGAGCTCTGTGAGATGCAATGTGACAGCGGTCAGCCAGAGGACTCTGAGATTAAAGCTGAGCACAATGAATTGGAGATCCCCCAGCCAGAAGGACCCCTTCCTGTGAAACAAGAAGAGGCGGTGGACATAGTCTGTATTAAATGGGAGCCCCCTGAAGTAGAGTTTGACCACGTGGAACCAGGGGAGGAAGAATCCGAGGACTTCCAACCAAAGATCCCTGAGCCGGAGCCTATGTGCCTGCAGGAGTGTAGCGTGGGGCTGGAGAGATTCTGTGCAAAAGAGCAAGGAGCTGGAGAGGAAGGCTCTCTCAACGGCAAGGAGGTAGAAAGCAAGACTCATTCAGAAAGCAGTCTAGCAGGTGAGTGACTCCCAGCAGCTGTGCCATTGTCATTCTGGATTGAGCGAGATCCACAGTGTGCTTGAGAGGGAGGGAGCATATTGGTTAGATTGCTTTAAAACCTGCATGCCTCACTTGGGACTGGAATATTGTGCAGGATTACAGAGCTACTGTAGAAAGGGCATGATCACTATCCTTTGTATTAGATTGGTGATGCATTTACAGTCTGTTTAAGTGCATGGAATATACAGCTTTTGTTTCAGTGTACTGGAGTCCTGTAACCCACTGTGTTGGGATTACAGAAGTGTTTAGGTTTTATTATTAAATTGAGATATTTGAATTAACGAAACACATAAACACAACGTGTGTGGTGTTACTGCATGGTGCTGCAAATTTCTAATGTACTGTGATGTATATCTGTACAATAAAAAAGATTCTATACAGAGAGAGAGAGGGAGGGAGCAGTTCCAGTCTCCAAGCACATCATTGACAGCTGTTCTGAATCTGGTGTTGGTTTTTCTCATGCAGATTACACTACAGTTCTGTACATACCCCAACCCAGAAAAAAAATCATAAAATGCTATGATGAGATATAATTGTATAATTGTGTTAGGTGAAATAGACCTGGAACATCACAGGAGAACCTCAAAGTCAGGTGTTGATCCCAGGGCTTGTTTTCGCCAACATTAGTATTTATCGATTTTGATTTTACACATATAAGTTTATCTTTGTTTTTTTAAAGTGGTGGAACCCAGTGCAAACCCCCACGGCTGAAATTCACATGCTTGAATCCACTCCACCTCCTAGCCTCATGCCCGAAGCCTACAAGCAGTCCCTCTTACTTTATTTCCTGTTCATATTTTCCAGGTTCCAGTTCAGCAGCTAAAGCGAGGGGGGGTGCTGGAGAATATCCTGACTGTGGGGAAGGTTTCAATCAGTCAGGAAATCTTGAAATACACCAACGAATTGAAACGGGAGAGAAACCGTATCCCTGCCCTGACTGTGGGAAGAGTTTCGATGTTTCAGGAACTCTGAAAGCACACCAGCGAATTCACACAGGAGAGAAACCGTATCCCTGCCCTGACTGTGGAAAGAGTTTCAGTCACACAGGAACCCTGAAAGCACACCAGCGAATTCATGCAGGAGAGAAACCGTATCTCTGCTCTGACTGTGGGAAGAGTTTCAGTGATTCAGGAAACCTGAAAAAACACCAGCGAATCCACACAGGAGAGAAACCATACCCCTGCCCTGACTGTGGGAAGAGTTTCAGTCACGCAGGAACCTTGAAATCACACCAGCGAATTCACACGGGAGAGAAACCGTATTGCTGTTCTGACTGTGAGAAGAGTTTCAGTGATTCAGGAACGCTGAAAGCACACCGGCGAGTTCACACAGGAGAGAAACCGTATCTCTGCTCTGACTGTGGGAAGAGTTTCAGTCACACGGGAACCCTGAAAGCACACCGGAGAGTTCACACAGGAGAGAA
Source organism: Acipenser ruthenus (assembly GCF_902713425.1). Taxonomy (NCBI): domain Eukaryota; kingdom Metazoa; phylum Chordata; class Actinopteri; order Acipenseriformes; family Acipenseridae; genus Acipenser; species Acipenser ruthenus. Next base: position 2,164,421 of record NC_081231.1, read on the forward strand.
ACTGCATCTCTGCTCTGACTGTGGGAAGAGTTTCAGTCACTTTGGAAACCTTGTAACTCACCAGCGAATTCACACAGGAGAGAAGCCGTATCACTGCACTGACTGTGGGAAGAGGTTCAGTCGGTTAGAAAATCTTGTGCCACATCAGCAAATGCACACAGGAGAGAAACCTTAAAGACCATGTTGTGTAAATTTTTTTTTTTTTTGTACCTGTTTAAATAACGTACCTGTAATTTTATTTTCATTAACATCCTGACAACTTTTTTACAGTATAACTGTTAAAGCCCTTTTCAAAATGTCTGCTCAGTCTCAGGATTATTGCCCACATTGTCAAACAGGTAACACAGCCATAAGGCTGTGTGGTCCAGTGGTTAAAGAAAAGGGCTTGTAACCAGGAGGTCCCCGGTTCAAATCCCACCTCAGCCACTGACTCATTGTGTGACCCTGAGCAAGTCACTTAACCTCCCTGTGCTCCGTCTTTCGGGTGAGACGTAATTGTAAGTGACTCTGCAGCTGATGCATAGTTCACACACCCTAGTCTCTGTAAGTCGCCTTGGATAAAGGTGTCTGCTAAATAAACAAATAATAATAATAACGATCTATGATGTGGTAGGGAACAGAAAAGCCAGAGCACTTGTTATGTTTTTTTTTTTTTTTTAATCGCTCTTCCTGCAGTGATTTAGAGGACAGATCTCAAACCCCAGTGCACTGGAGCGGACACTTTGAAAAGAGCATAGTGTAAAAAGTTACCAGGATGTTAACAACGAATAGAAAAGCGACAGGTCTGTTATTTAAACAGTTGTAGGAACACGTAGGGGCGTGTCACGCTATATCTTGTAGAACCCTGCTACTAATATGCAATAAAGTACTAAACCGTGCTAAAAACCACACCTACGTCTAGATTTAATTAAAGTAGACCATGTGTTTTTTAAAGCTGCTTGTATCATAGTTTTAGTTCCAGTGCTCGGCCTCTCTGAGGTAGATCTCATTGCTGGCTGCTGTCAGTGCTGCAGCCTTCATCATGCTGTGATATGGCCCCACAGGCAGACTCTGTAGCCAGAGAATTTAGTCAAGGGGCTGGAAAAGAGTGAAAAAAAAGCACACTAGTAAATTTACCATCATTTTTTTTGTTGTTTTACGTTATTGTAATTAATGTGGGTTAAAAAAAATAAAACAATATCATGATTGAGTGAATTCAAATTGTTTATTTATTCATGGATATTCTGTAAATAAATACAAATCAAGGAATCAAGAAATATCTATCTTTAAAGAAGTACAAGAAAGACCTGAAATACATGACATCTGCAGGGATATAAATCATTAAGAAGTGATTTGAATAAACAACCAAGAATTGAAACTCTTATGGAATTTAATAGTCATTATTAAAATCAAGAACGAACAGGTACCTGTTCATGGAAAATAATAATAATAATAATAACAAAATAGACAAAATGAAGGATAAATGTCAAGACCACAAGGAGTCTTGAAACTTCGACATTTTAAAAAGCCACCAAGATACAAAACAGAAAATGAGAAAAGTGAAAATAAAATATTTCACACCCATCTTTTTAGCATTAAGGGAACACGTCTTACATTTGATGTTAATTGATTCACTTAAGAACATACAGCCCTTGATGTTAGCGGTTAAACAACAGAAAAAATTAATCTGAACAAATATAAGTGGGTTTTAGCAATGTGTCTGCTGATCACAATTCTGTGAAGATTGTGGACGCAGTAGAATTGAGAGGACCTGCTCCATGGACCATTGGTCTTTCCTTTACCTTGTAAGTCAGCATTTTTATTTCGAGAAAGGGAGGCAGACAAAAAGACAGCCATTGACACGACTTACTAGTAACTAGTACCCTCTATTAAGTTTTTAAACCAGGACACATGATCCCATACACCCTGGGAATTTGAAGTTGTTTTTTGTTATTATCATTGATAAAATATTACTTTAGTATAGCAACTGCTACTGTTTGTAATACTAATATAAAAAAAATAATAATCTAGGTGGCCTCTGTCTACTAAAACATGTCATTTTGCTTAATAGTCAGAGTCGGAAAATCCAGGGAAGCGTCTTCGATAGGTTTCATCTGCTTTATTGTTTTGTCTGTTTGCAAAATCTCTTCCGATTTGTAGTCCTCCCCTTTTTGAAGGCACAAAATCTGGATCGCCTGAGGCAAATGCTTCTTCAAATGTTTTTTTCCCTTCCTGTATCTCTCTCAGGTGTGCTCTTGCGTTTTTGTCCATTCCTGGAACTCGCCCTGATTTTATGTTTGGGTTAATAGGTGGAACAGACTCTGCTATCTGAGTGATAGCAATGAAATCTACAGCAGCGCGTTGTTGGTTTTTTGATAAATTGTCCCAGATATGTTTTTGTTTTTCCAAAGGTAAATCCAAACTTTCGAGTATCATTTTTGCTATGTCTTTGTCATCTAAGTTCCCTTCCGTTAGCTGCTTTACTACACTTTTATATGTGGTTCCAGGAGACTTTGTGCCTGGATAGTCAGCATTAAGTGTTTGAATATAAATTTGATTTTTTCCACGTAGTGCTGGACTTGCAGTAACACGTCTAGTTTCACCAGCAAGGGGAAATTCAATCACAATACGTGTATCTGGATACATCTCATTTATTTGAGTAAGTGTGCCAAAATACCTTTTAGGGGGTAAGTTTTTAAATGTGTCGCCATTTATTTTGAGATGGCCTACCTTCTCGTTTGTAGGCGTATAGACACTCCATTGCTTTAGTTCTTCTTGTCTTGCCCTCCTCCATTGTTCAGAATTTCTCATGTTGAAGACATCCTCAATATTTCTATCTGAATTTGTTGAAAATCCTTGATTGTTATTAGAAGCTTTGGTGTGCCTCTGGCCATCACCAATGTTTCCATCTGTATTTGAAGAAGAAGGATGATTGCTGTCAGGAGAAGCAGGCATTTTTCTTTTGCAGTTATTTCCTGGCATTCGCTTAACAATGCAGTGAAACGTAGTTTCTGCCTTGGTGTTTGGACTCTTGATTTCAATCGTTTTCTTAGATCCATAAACATCATCAATATTGCGACGAGCTTTATCTGCCAAGCTGTCCAACCCTTCTTTCACAGCTTCTTTGGCTTTCTTGCTTGAGGTAACAACGAGGTCTTTACTGCTTTTCAAGACACCATCATGTCCGATTTTAGAGGCTAGTATTGAGGTCTGTTTTTTAATCTGCCCTGAAGTTTGTTTAACAACTGTGGGAATTGTTTTTATTTGTTTGGCTAAAGAGGATAACTTCGAGATTCCTTGTTTTCCTGCATCTTTTATGATTTCTTTACTTATTTTAGTTGTCACTGTCTCCACTACCTTTTTTGAAGCTGTTTTCACAACTGACGTCATTCCTGCTTTCACTCCCTGTATGCCTGCTTTAAGTCCAGCCTTTGCGCCAAACTTGATGCCAGTTTTTGCTCCATAAACAGCAGCACTGGCCGCACCACCGGTAAGCGCAACAGCTAAGTCTGTTCCAAGGTCAATGGCTATATCTATCGCCCTTTCCTTAGCTACATCTGGACAGTCCTTTGCAGCAAAATAAATTGAAGTGCCAAGGCTGTAAAATGAGCTTAAAATAGGTATCCACTGTATTACGTTATATGCTTTCTCCTCGTTTTCATCTGAACATCCAGCATGCCTTTTGCTTATGTAATGACCCTTTTCAAACTGAAGTTCAACACATTCATGAATCCAGGAAACTGAACTGCGCTGAGGAAGTAAGAAGTTGTCTTTCCTCTCAATAACTTCAAAAGTCCCATTTATACTGAGGCGGACTCCAGCACAAGTATGACCTAGATCTTCACACATACTTGTGGCATTAAATAGCACCTTGTGGCTTTTGAGAACAGGACCGTTAAGGGATGATTCATTAATTTGTACAAGTCCTTGACATTTATCTGATAGTTTAACAGAGGATGCATTATCATTGTTACTTTCCATTTCAATTAGATTTTGGGCCTGTACAGTGATTTGGTTTATGTTAAATATGATAGCATTAACATGACTGATGTCAGTGTTTTCTTTTCTAATTGGAGCGTTCATATCTGATTGCTCAATCAGTTCTTTGATTTGTAATAGAATGCGTTCATTACCTGTAATGCCTAAATCATCTATCAGCTGGAAAACAAAAGGTTTGATCTCTTCTGTGCACCCCAGCTGTCCCAGCACAAATGCAAGGGCTACATCTGTGAAATCTCTAGCGAAGGGCAAAGAAATAATTTCATCTAACATAGCTGTACCTATCAAGTCATTACAAGTGATATTGTTCCTAATCATTTTTAAGTGGGGATCTTGGAAAACATTGTCAAGTAACCTTTCATATGATTCAGTCTCTTCTTGGTTAGCATCTGAAGTAGGAACATCTTGGTAATCCGATGTTGACTCTATGTTTTGACCATCAAGGTGAATTGGAAACCCATTACTGCTTCCAGAATGGGAGTCCACTGGTGGTAGGGCGAAAGGGTGACAATACAACTGGTCAGACAACAGAAGCAAGCAAAGAAGACATCTTCTGGCGCTTGGACTCATCTTTGGAATTAGAATCTGTTAAGAGAAATAGACCATAGCAAAATTAATCAAAACTGCATTTGTAGATACATGTATTTATCTGCAACATCTTTCAGATATAATAACTATTTGATAAGAGTGTGCTAACGAGATAACACGTCATCCTGTGTGGTAGTGTGTATAATAGTATTTAACATGTTCTGTAGTACTAAGTAATACATAATACACTTTTCTTTACCAATTTGTTATGAAAATGCTTATATGGCGCCCGACCGCTCTAATTTCAGGGCACCAATGAAGTGATCTCCCGATTCACGCCCAATCGTCTGATTCAGTCAGTCGTCCCTGTGATGCAATGACGAGAACATTAGGAACTTCTGTTACAAACTGTACTACTTTAAGAAGGCTAACATTTATATATATATTAAAAAGGCATAAATAAGTGCTACACATTCATTTAAAATTAAAATACCATTACCCTATAGCTGAAAAGGCTTCCTATTATTATTTATTTCTTAGCAGACGCCCTTATCCAGGGCGACTTATAATTGTTACAAGATATCACATTATTTATTACATACAATTACCCATTTATTATTATTTATTTCTTAGCAGACGCCCTTATCCAGGGCGACTTATAATTGTTACAAGATATCACATTATTTATTACATACAATTACCCATTTATTATTATTATTTATTTCTTAGCAGACGCCCTTATCCAGGGCGACTTACAATTGTTACAAGATATCACATTATACATTATTTCACATTATACAGATATCACATTATTTTTACATA